>NC_068991.1:77922023-77968755 GCF_001194135.2 Octopus bimaculoides
AGTTTCCTTCAACTGTAGATGAAATACGGGCATTTTTTGCCATAAATATTATTATGGGTATTAGACAGTTACCCAGAATAACAAATTACTGGAGCGATGAGGAACCTTTTGGCGATGAATATATTTCCAGTATTATGAACGAGTATGATTCGTAAAGCTGAACCAATATTTACATGTGAGAGACACTAACAGTACCCCCCTCCCAGTACGTGGAGAACTTTGAGACAAAAATTATGCAATAGAATTGATTAAGAACCCTTTCTTTAATTATGTTCCAAATATCACTTTAATATGTTGATAAATAAAAAAGTTACAGGTGTTTAATGAGACTAGTCTAAATTCATGATTATTTTAGAATTTAATTGAAACTCATGAGGGGTGTATTTTGGTCAGAAATATAGTAACGAAGGGGTTAATACTGATGGGCTTTCTTCTAATGTAACAAAATAAAGATTAAAAAAATCTTTTTACTAGCTGTGAATCTTATTTTTATGGGTTTTCTTTTATGAAACACATCTCAAATCCAGCTGTATATATGGCTGAGTGGTTAAGAAGCTTGCTTCCCAATTACATGGTCTCGGGTTCACTTTCATTGCATGGTACCTTGGGCAAGTATCTTCTACTACAGCTTCACAATGACCAAAGCCTTGTGAACCACACATGCACACACACATTAATATAACAGAAAATATTTCTCTTTGGTAATATTCATTTCTTCGAAACAAGACCAAATATCTGGGGAGTATGGAACAAAATCAGTTGATTAGATTCATCCTAATTCTTGACTCCTACTCTAATTTATTGACTTTAGAAGGATTCATTGAAACAAGTATGGCTGCAGAATGGTGAGAGACTTGCAGTAATTACAGAACAAGGACTTGAATGTGTTCTGCTGGATGTGTGTTGTTAACTTAGAATGAAATTGAAGCATAATTAGCATGAGTTAATGGCAGGACATAGAAGAAGATATTGGCTGATGTTTAGAGGAAGAATACCTACACTGACTTAAATACACAGTCCAGTAATAAACTGCTGTGAGTTTAGGCAGACAGAATGACTATAGTAGAGATAGACTGAAGAAGATTTGGTTAGAAATACAGAGAAGCCTCATCAAGAAAAAATGGTGTGTTGAAAGTCTATAAAAAGCCATCCTAGCATGAACAAAAATATATTTCATTCCTTGGGGCGTCAACAAAAATAGAACCAATTAAATATTACAGTCAGTTGAAATAACACTATTTGTCATCATCCTTGGTGATTAATCAATCCTTATTAATATTCTCATCTTAACCTCTCTTTTCCTTTTTTAACCATTATTTTTTTTAGATTTATGACAGTTTGATCTTTTACCATGGGACAGTAAAGAAAGACTTTGACTTACGCTGGAAGAATTTACATTCAGTGAAAGAGGCTCTGTCAATGAAGGTATGTGTTATAGAATCTTCCATTCACATGGGCTAAGCTTTTCCGATCGGTGGGGGGGGGGGCTGCATGGTTTATAGGCATCACCTGCCTTTTTTTTTTTGTCTTCTGGTTTAGTCAGAAGAGGAAGGGCTGCATCCTTGATCCCTTTTTAGGGTGTCTAGGTCTAGTGGTGGGGAGGGAGAAAAAGTTATCCTTAGACAAGGGACTCGATCTTGATGCTTGTAACAAACTAGATTCTGCTAAAGGCATCCAAGGAGCAAGTCAGTGGGGTTAAATTGATGATGAATTAAGTTTGATACCTTAGTACTCAAGGACATGAATAGCTCCCGGTTAGGAATAGTTATTTAGTCTTTGTCAACTAATTTGCACTTAGAAGGCTACAGTTGAAGACCTTTGCTCATGGTGCCATCATGCAACAAATCTCCTAATTTTGGCTGAATTATTTTAATATTAAACATTTAAAAAAGGAAAGGATTGACCATTTGTGAAGATTTAGAGAATTTAGAAACAAACACTGCTTTACTAATTAGACATGATATGTATTTGTCACACTCATTTCATAATTAATTACTTGACTTTAATTATAGACATTCATCATTGATGAATTGGCAGGTTTGTTGGAACTTGTAGATCTTCTAATTTAAGGATACATTCCAAGAATTAGTGACAAGCATGGCTGTGTCGTTAAAATGCTCTGCTGTATTTATTCAGCTTCTCTGTACTCTGAGTCTAAATTCTGTTGAGGCCAGCTTTGCTTTTCATCCTTTTGGGGTCAATAATAATAAAAAAGGTACCAGTCGAAGGCAGTAGATTGGCAGAAATATAAGAGCTTTGGATGGATGCCTTGTGGTATCTGTGCCAGCTCTTTGTATTCCAAGTTCAAATTCCTTCATAGCCTGCATGGTTGGCAAACATTCTGTCACCCAGTTTAACACCTTCACTTGGCACCTGCATCTCTTTGATGGATGCCACACAATTGCAAATAATAAGGCCAAGCCTCTGGTTTGAGGATACCTTCCTCTTATAAGGGTCAGAATCCCTGTAATGGGTCAGACCACTGCCTTCCATCCTCCACCTCACATCATCACCATTTAACATCCATCTTCCGTACCTGTATGGGTTTGACAGGATCCATTGATGAGATGGAGGACTGTGTTAAGCTCCAATGTCTGATTCGACATAGTTTCTACAGCTGAACACCTTTCCTAACACCAACCACTTTGCAGAGTGTCATGGATGCTTTTTATTTTACCTGACACCAGGTCTAGTGTGGTTTCCAAGACTCTGACTGAGTGGGGCTGTAGTAGAAAGGGCAGCGGCTTTATGCTGTTGAGAGGCTAAAGTATGACAGATGGACAGGCATAAGGGTGTTGTTATAGAGGAGAGATACATGGCTGTTGGCCCTCTGATTGTCATTTAGCTCAGAACAAAATGATTTGGGTTTTTTGAAGTTTCTTCATATCTTGTGTTCTTGTTTTCACTTTGGCAGCTGGTATAAAGCTTGCCCTTCATGGAATGGCAAGCTTTATCTTTCAGAAAATGAACACACGATAAAAACATTGTGACTGAAAAATATTATCTAAGGTAAAAAAAAAAAAAGAAAAATTTTAAAAAGGCAATTAATTTCCAGCCTCTCTACATTACCTCAATTTGTTGCCAAAAACCTTGCTTTTTACTTCATGGAGGTTTTTTTTTTGTCCTCTACATCCTTGTACAGCCGAGATAACCTCCATTGTTTTTATACCAGTTTCTGTATTAATATGTTGGTCTTCTGTTTCTCATATTTAATTAATCATTCCATTCGTTAACCTCTTAACAAATTAGCATATTTATTGAGAAAAGGGCTTTGAAATAATTTAGTTCATTGATATCTGCTGTTTTTCCTCTCTCACATACCCGCTTTCATTCTCAGCACCCTCTCATATCCACCATCACACCCAACTCCCTAGAGCTACATTTAAGTACCCTTACATCTCCCTCCTCACAACTCCTACACCTTACACATCACCTCCCTACCTTCTTCCTCAACCACTTCTATCTCTCTCTCTCTCTCTCTCTCTCTCTCCTTACTGATATTTCCCATCAACCGTGCCTCCACCCTTATCTCTTACTTCCACCCTTATCTCTTACTCACCCCCCTCGCTCTCCTCCCCTCCCCTCTTATGCTCACCTTCTTCTCATGACCTCACACAATGTCAGGTCAAGGGTACACACATACTCACACACACACACACACACACATATAGGCTAGGCTTCTTTGCTCACAAAAGCCATGTAAGTGGCTTTGGTGAGCCTGGAGTTGAAGAAAACACACAACCTTCTTAACTACACAGTCACACCTGATCCTACACTTAATATTTACAACCAAATCACAAACTCACTATGTCAGATCATCATCATCATCTTAACATGTACTTTACCATGCTTGCGTGAATCAGATGAGAGTACGTTTGGGCAGAGAGTTTTCTGTGGCCAGATGACCTTCCTGATGCCAACCACCCTTCTTGCATCTAAGTGCCTGCTCCCCCTCTTTCTTTTTTTTATTAACTTAATTTGTTTTTAATAGTAATAAATATTTTTACAACTAACTTTCCCTTCTTCTATCCTCCTCCTCCTCATCATCATCATCCTCTAATGGCTTCCTTGTTTGTTCATTTTTAGTTTCCTGGTTCTTCCAATGCTTTACTGATTTGTCAGCCACCTCAGTTTCATTAGTACACTTTTTTTTTATTTCATTTAATTTGTATACACAAACACACACACATTCCTGTGTGTGTGTTTATATTTGTGCTTCTCTGAGAATCACTGACCTACAAACAGTGACTTTGTTATCGTTTCCCCAGCCAACAAATTATCCATTTTGTTTTTGCTTTCAAAGACATATGGAATAAGAAATCCAGGTAAGGGTTAGTGACAGGAAGGGCATCCGGCTGTAAAACAATGCCTCAATAATATATTCATCTAACATAGCAAAGTCAAGCATAAAATAAACAAGATACACACACACACACACACACTTATTAGTGATAGAAGTAGTATTTGTGCGAAAAGGCGATCTTTAGATTCCAATGTAAGGTGGATGTCGTTGGAGAAAGCATATAGTATTTTGCGAGTGGAGTGAGTTTCCATCACTAGCTGGTGATTAACACAAGCTGAGAACAGGTAACCTCCCAGAAACTTGAGTCTGTGTGTATCACATAAGACTAGAGATGTGAACAATGACCTCCCCTCACAAATACTAATCAGACACAGAATGTGTGTCATTAACCAACTGGAAGAAACGTCTTCCTGGGGCTATAAACGTCAGTAGCACTGTCCTGTATAGGACATCACACTAGGTTGGCAATTATATATATATATATATATATATATATATGTGTATGTATAATTTTTGCTAATTAATCTTAATTAGCGAAGAGTTTTGTGCATTGATGTATGCATTGCATAAAACTCTCAGCCCTTGAGTCAATTATGTAGTTTTCAGTTAAATGTATGAATATGTTTTATGTATTGAGTTCTCTTTCTGGTGTTTGCATCATCAAACTTCTGTGTATGTGCATGTATATATATATATGTGTGTGTGTGTGTATATATTTATATGTATATACATCTATATGTCAATATATATATGTCAATATATATATATATATATATATATATATATATATATATATATATTTAGCTTAATAAAGTTGTGGTGTTATATGATTTGTTATGTTACTTTCTCTTCTAGCTGGGAGGCTATAAATCTCATGTCCGGGCCCTGTTGATTGATCGAGTTCTCTTACAACATGAGGTTGGTACTTTAATATTTATTAATTTCTGAGTCATGTCTGTGAAATTCTATATTGGATGTACATAGTCCCATTTGGTCACCGCACTCCACAATTGATTTGAGCATGCCGCTAACCCTTTGCAAACAACAAAAGTGGGTTATGTGTGCTTCTGGGTCAGGATCCCCAACCTGCACTCGAACCCTCTAACACAATACATACACTAATGTGTGCATGGTGCACACATGCATACACAGTGCACAGTGTGCATACTAACACAATGCACACTGAAAGTGCATTCATTTCTTCAGAACCACACAAGCACAGTTTGCATTCTAACACAGCATACACACACACGGTACACAAATACAGAATTATACACCCACTTAACACTCACTCACAAGTCCACATACAGAAAATGAAGTGGTGTGTATATATTTTGCATTCTCGTAGAATAAATTTGGTCAGCAGAAGACTCTGACATCTCTTTTCTCTCTCTCTCTGTTCTCTCTCTGTCTGTTCGCTCTCTCTCTCTCTCTCTGTTCTCTCTCTGTCTGTTCGCTCTCTCTCTCTCTCTCTCTCTCTCTCTCTCTGTTCTCTTTCTCTTTCTCTCTGTTCTCTTTCTCTCTCTCTCTGTTCTCTTTCTCTCTCTCTCTGTTCTCTTTCTCTCTCTCTCTCTCTCTCTGTTCTCTCTCTCCCTCTCTGTTCTCTCTCTCTCTCTCTCTGTCTGTTCCTCTCTCTCTTTCTCTGTTCTCTCTCTCGTTCTCTGTTCTCTCTCTCGTTCTCTGTTCTCTCTCTCGTTCTCTGTTCTCTCTCTCTCTCTGTGTTCTCTCTCTCTCTCTTTTTCTCCACACACATATTCCAACAGAAAAGAGATATTTATTTGTTTTCCTGAATCAAACTTCATTATGGTTAAAACGAAGACACCTGTGAATCCAACACACATTATTGCTCAGAACATGGGCTCCGGTGGATCCAAAGACTCACGCTGGTAACATCAGGGTAGTCGTAATGTTTGTGCTAGTTGATAACATGACATTGTCTCCTTTCATTGCAGTTGGTAATGTTTGTGGTTGGTAATTATTATAAAAGAAGTAATAATTGCACAAAGCCATCTAAAAATATTGACTGGCAAACCAAATCCAAATTCCTCCTCCGAAGACCATGAATTTTCTATGGGTCCAGTGTAGTTAATAACTTTATTCATAATTATAATATTTGGAAATAGTTGCTACATTCTTGTGGTCTTTATGCTTGAAGAGATTCAAAACAGAATATATTTGCAAATTGTTTTACTCTTCTTAGATATATTCTTCTCTCATAATTCAATTCACATCCAAAATGCTTTATTGGAATATTAAATTGACCCCAGAACTTGACTAACACTTCATTTTGTTGAACTCTAAAAGGATAACAGGCAAAGTTGATCTCAACAGGAATTTGAAGTCAGATCATAATGAACTGTAATAAGATAGCACAGGCATTTGGTCAGATGTTCTGACCAATCCATTACCTGTTATTTCTTTTGTTAGCCAAAATCGTAATCCTCTCGCAGATCTTGAAGAAATGTAAAATCAAAGTTCGAATTTGGCTTCTGCTTGTGTTAACTGTTTAAAAGTTAACATGTTGCCCCTGTACAGGAAAACTCTGTTTTAATTAGTTTGACAGGGAATCTTCACCACTTGTTGAATGAAGACAATGAAGAATAAAGTGTTTTCTTTGAACCAAACAGAAATACCTGTTGTGGTCATGATCTGCAAATCTAGTTCCATATCCATTTAGACATTTCTCCACCTCATTAACAATTTATCTACCTGGTAACTCCTTACTTGTGTAGGAAACATTATTGCCAAGTTATCTACTGAGATAACGTTGCTTTCTTTGTAAGTAAAATTATGCAAAACAACCTGAGACATTTTCTTCAAGTTTCCTTTAAAACACACAATAAAAGAAAAAAAAAAATTGACAGTGAAACAAAAGCGAAAAAGTAGAAAGATATATCTAAGCACTTTACTTGAGAGAGAGATGGAGAGATTGGCAAGCATTCTGTAGCGTAATGGATAATGTACTCTGGTCAACAAAACACAGATATATGGGTTCAAGTCACATTAGCAGACCTGTTTCTCTTCTTTTCTCTTAAATGATAATGTTTAATATCATTTTACAAGTAAGTCTTTGCTGTTTTCCAGCTGCGTATGTTGTTGAGTGTGAAGAAGAAATTCACCATCACACACAAATCTTTATTGGAAGATCTTCTTGCTCTCTCCACAAGCAGATACAGTGAGGTTAGTATTTTACAATTCTCTGCTTTATTACTTTGTCTTTTGGTTGATCTGTCAGGTTTAATAATGAAGCTTATGGGTCAATGCTTAAGCATTGTTTAACCCCAGGCCAGTCCTGATTGAGAAGACCTATTACACTATGTAACATGACTTTTGTCCCTGGGTAGCAATTGTTATTTCTTATTTGTTGACCCCTAGAAAGTATGAAAAAGGGCGAATATTTCCTTCAAACTTTGCTTTTGTTAGATTTATTCAAACCCCAAAGTATCCCTCTCAACACATAGCTATGATACTGCCCCCACTACTCCTGCTCATGATCAAAGATAAACATATTTGATGTACATAGTCCTATTTGGTCACCACACTCCACAATTGATTTGAGCATGCCGCTAACCCTTTGCAAACAACAAAAGTGGGTTATGTCGAACTGTCCAACCCATACCAGCATGGAAAACGGACATTAAATGACGATGATGATGATGATGATGATCTATCAAATCCACTGACAACGTTTTGGTTGGCCTGAGGCTAGAGTAGAAAATGCTCAGCCAAGGTGCTTCACGGTGGGACTGAACTTGTAATCATGTGGTCAGGAAACAAGCGCCTTAACCGTACAACCATGTCTGCACTGGATACCTTGGATAATGTAGTCTGGAGTGCACCACCCTGGGGAAAAAGTAAAACTGCTGGACGGACGGTCAATGCTGCCTGATTTAAAGATAATAAACCTAACTAGAAATGCCTACTAATAGAGTTCTTCTTTATAAGTGAGCCTTAATCAGGATTGAGGTTAGGCTGAACAGCAATAATAGCAACAAGTGTAGAGAGCCCTCAACAAAAGCTTACATGGGCTTAATTGAACACATATTTTGATTACTGTTTATTTGTGTTAATAATTGTCATCTCCAATTTCTCTGTCAATGCCAAGGTACGAAAAAAGGGCCAGTCCTTGTTATTCCACATGTTCCTGAACTTCCACTACAGTTACGACTTACTGCTGCCAGCAATTGTGAATAATCTCACCGATGCCAATGCCCCTGAACACAAGCTAAAGGTCAGTCTATGCATACTGTCTTGCTCTCAAATACTAATACTATCAAGGGTTTCTGCTCTTCATCACTTCAACCCATATAATCACAGATTTAATCATTCATCCATTTCAACAGTGCCACATTGCAGATTCGGTGCTTTTAGCAATGTCCATTCCTTTGCAAGCATTCAGGACAAGTCTCCAGTTCTCTGCTTAATTTCTTTTCCCATCTATCAGTTACAGTCCTACTTTACTACTTGGCCATTAAAATTTCTTTATAAATTACCATTACTGATATTTATAAAGAAAAAAAAACCCCTTCAGTTATGATTAACCATGGGATTGCACCTAGAAAGTTACCCTCCGAGGCAATGTTGTTTGTGTCTCTTACAAACATCACTCTCTTCTCCCGTATCCCTTTTTTCTCTCTATTTCCCTTTTGCTTCATGCATTCTCTCTCGTCTTTCCTACTTCTTTCTCTGTTCTCCTCCCTTCTTACATTTTGTCTCTCATGCAATACTCCTTTTTGTGCCCCCTCTTCACCTCTCAGCTCCTCCTTCCTCTTCTCTTTCTCTGTCTTTCTCTTCCTCTCTGTCCTCTTTTTTTCTCTCTTTATCCCCCTTCTCTTCTCTCTTCTCTCATCCACTTTATATTTCATCTTATTGTTTCACGCATTTAACTCAGTCAGCCTAAACCTGTGATTGTCTACCATCTTTCTTTATATGTTTATCGTTTTGCCTTTACCCTAACTCTCGTTGTATTTCTTTCGCAACCTCGACAGAGCTCCCTTCACATCATCCAGGGTAATGTCTCGAAAGCATTGGTGGTGAAACGGGAGTGGAATGTTCTCAATGCACTTTGGCCAGCTGTAGCAAAAGCACAACACTCTTCTGAGTTGTCAGTCCTTCGACTAATTGACGATGTCAATTCACGAGTTTCAAAGAGTTTTGAGACACCTGCAATTAAAATAGAGGTGAGTACATATACTATGCAATGAATCCTTCTGCCAATTTCAACCTGAAGCAGTCTCACTGCATTTTGTCTCTTTTTGTTTTGGTTCTGATGTCTTTTGAAAATTTAATCCAGCTTACAGACAAGTCCACAGACAGGACATAAGAAAGGATTGCTAGACAAAAGGGCTGGCCTGTTAAAGACTTTCTTTGCTCTCAATTCTTTAAGATGATCTAAATGGCTTAATTGAAAGTTCTTTAAGGCTTTGTAACAAATTAACTTCCATTCATTGCAATTCAGAGCTATGTGTTTCAAATGTTTCTTGGGAAATCCTTGTCACTGCCAGGTTAACTTTGAGCTTATCCTTTCACCTTAGCCATAATCTTCCTCTGTTTCTCCTTCCATCATGGAATTGGTTATACATAAGGACATGCCCAGTTCGTCTTAATTCGTATTAAAAAGATTCAATACCACCATTTGTACATTCAGAGAATGGGTCAATATTCAGAATTCTGTCATCCAGTATGTAATATACATCCTTTCTTTTCAAGCTGGTGTGATTTCAGAGAGAATCGTTTGCTTTTTCTAGCTAGTCAAGTGACCATGTAGAGGCTCCCTTTTTCCTTTCACAGCAAGTTGTCTTTACTCTCCTCAAATCTGGTATTTTTTGTATTTATCACAGATTTCTTATATTTTTACTTTGCACGTCATTCATTTGTATATTTTCCTTCTTCTCTTCTCTTCAGACTTCTGATAATTGCATCAAGGCAGCTCAAGAGTTACTCCGAGTTTCAGAGAATTCAAAAGCATTGGTTGATCCAGCGACACCCGAGGAATTGGAAACAGCTGTGTTAAAAGAAGCTGCTAGAAATAAACAATACACAGAGTAAGGGAATATTATCCTGATGTCTGCATTTGTTCTGATGGCATGGGTTCATGTTTGGGGCAGAGTTTTTATGGCTGGATGCTCTTCCCCTGTTGCCATATCTTGTTTTACATGTAGAAGATTTATTTTTCTTCAGCTAATTTGAAAGCAGAGCCACTGACTGGACATGGTTCACTGAGAATGGTAAACTTAAGACCATTCATTTGCTCAGATGATTCCTTGGAAGAAATAGAAATGGCAACCTTCACAGACATGCACATGCAAACACATTCACAGACACATATGCACAGACAAACATGTCCCAGTATGTGGCACCTTCGTCAAGTGTTTTCTATTTAGTCTTGGGCCAAAGAAAGGTTTGAGAGTGACCTTCATACCTGGAAGCTAAAAACTAAAAGATGCCTGTCGTGTGGGTGTCTTTGTTGTGGCATCACACAATAATTAAAAACAAACGTGTTACTTTGACTTGCACGAAATATAGAATATGGCTGATCTGAGACAATGACTGATATAAACTGGAAAGAGAATGGACATTTGACATACCATCATCATCATTTAATATCCATATGCCATGGTGGCATGGGTCGAATGGTTTGACAGGATCTGACAAGCCAGACGGCTACCTTGGTTTCCTATGTCTGCTTTGGTAAGGCTTCTATGGCTTGATGCCCTAACCCTAACACCAACCACTTCAGAGTATGTGGGTGCATTTTTTGTTGTGGTACCCCAGCACTGGTAGGATCACCTGGTAACTTACAAGATTAGACCCCTTGACAGAGTTTGGGTACAGAATTGAGGAAGATGGCATTGTGCCAGGAGTTGAGAGGTTAAAGCGGGAAAGAGGGACAAGAACAGATATCTTGTGGTAGAAGAGGTGTGTGACTCTCCCATCAAGAAAGGGAGAAAAGATGGTAAAGAGATGAGGTGTCAGTACACCCTCAAGGTACAGAAAGGTGGATAAGGAGTGACCAGGGACAGAGAATCTCAGATGGCTGGGTAGCCAGGTGGGTCCACAAGAGGAGGAAAGCTTTGATTCTTTGTCCCTATTAAGGATGGTTAAACTAAATGAGTGCTATGTGCTAATAGTTAGGTGTTGGCGAAGACCTGGGAAGAAGGAATTAGATTGGTTAGATCCCTCAGCGTTGAGTGTCAGAGATGAGATGGCAAAGGGTCAAAACAAATAGTCACTTGTTAGAGTCTACACCTGCCAACTCAGGTGAGCATGGGAAAATGTTAAAATAGTGATGATGATGGTGGTGGTGGTTGAGAGGATGATGATTGTGATGATGGTTGTGGGTAGTGTGTGTGTGTGTGTGTGTGCATGCATGTTTGAACATTCTGTTTATAGATGATACTTTGGTGCTTTTAAAGGTTTACAGATGTCTGTTTTTCTCTATTTCAGAATGTATATATCACTAATTGAGAAGCTTGTCTCTTTAGTTGAGAGTGGTGAGCTGTAAGTTGCAAGAGAATTTTATTTATTTATTACCTGTTATTTTTTTTTTATTGGTAATATATTTTCAGTGATGTTCTTAATATTGACTTAATAATGTAATTTTCCTTCTCTTCCTCTTCCTTAGTTATTAGAATGTGATAAAAAGCAGAGCAAAATATTACTAAAACTTCAATATTATTTTACTTAACCCTCTAGGTAGATTAATATTGGAACTTTGAGGTACTGAGTCAATTTACTTGAAATTCTGTCTTTTACTGGTTTTAAATTGTAAAGCTTCTTTGCGACTGCCACCATAATGACCAAAGTCTATCCTTGTTGTGATAGATTTGGTTGAAAGAGTTTTAGTACAACTATTAATTTGACAAAATAACCTAAAGTTCTATAGATAGCTTACTGTTATCTTATTTTTTAACATTCTTCTCCCTCTAGCTTTAGAATTATTCCAACTTTTCTGTTTTACTTTTCTTATTAATGTAACCTGCTTTCATTTCTCATTCCTTACCATTTTGCTCTCAACTCTCTTTTGATTATCATCCCTTATGCACTTTCCATGAATCTGATCTTTTCATAATTGGAAGCTGAAGCGTGTTTTGAGTTTGCTTGTTTTTTCTAAATTATTTCTTAATTGATTCGGAGAGGTGGGCGATGTTTTCTGTCAATATAGTTTCCATACTTTCTAAGGGAAAAAAAAAGCCTCAAAAAAACAAACACACTCCAGGAAGAAATTAATGTGCAAGCTATAACTGTAGTCTTCCATCACATAGCAATTCTAATAACAATTAACATTGCTTCCTAACGTTAGCATGAACCCAGGACTTTGTGGGTGAGCACAGATGGTCAGATTAATGCAAGTGTTTCACTTATTTCATCAGTTCAGTCTCAAAACAATGAAAGGCAAAGTTGACTCTGGTGGGATTCAAATTCCTAATGTAAGAACACCCAACGAAACAGTTTACGGCTTTTCATCTGCCCTGCTCCACCACTTCTCCTAACTCTAGATCTTCGTGATCCTTTAACATTCAGAATACCCTGTCAAATGTAATGCTTGTATCGTCACATTGTTTTTGAATTAATCCTGTATTATCTCATAGCTTTGAGATTTCAATGATGCGATTCTTTATTTCTAGAATGACATTGTAGAGTAGTTGTAAGAGGTCAGATTTGGCCAGTTTGAACACATAACATAGAATATTTGGGCTGATTATGGCTAGTTTAAATGTTAAAGGGTCGATCTTAATAATAATGCTTTTTTTTTTTTTTATATCTTTACCTGCACAATCTCTCTTTTTATTGCCAGAGCTTGGAAGTTCCACCAGTTTACTATTGATCTGTTAAATCTTCTGTTGCGACTTGATCATCAACCCCCTCTTAGTGCTGTGAATCTCTTTCTTAAAAATGCAGTTGATGATTCAATTACTGTTAGAGAGGTGCGACGATATTTTCTGACTTTTTCTCTATTCTGTATCACTAAAGAATCTTTCTTTTCAGTCATGTTTTCTCTATGATTACAAAATATAAACGATATATATATATATATATATATATATCATCATCATCATCATCATCATCATCACCATCATTTAACGGTTTGGCGGGAGCTGGCCAGGTACTGTGTTAGTCTCGGCAAGATTTTTACGGTTGAATGCCCTTCCTAACACCACCACCCCAGAGTAGACTGAGTGCTTTTTATGTGGCACTTTTTATGTGTGTCTATATTATATAAATATATAAAGAAGGATTTGTCTTCTGCTGTAGAATCCTTGTTTGTTTCTTTTAGTTTCACCATGGTGGCATATACAGGAATGGTCTTGAGTGTGGCTTATTGCCATTCTGTGTATTTCCTTTGCTGTCTTATTTCTAAACGTCAACATCCAAGTGAATAGCAACCCTAATTTTCCCTGTATAAAATATAGATCTGGATTATAATCCTATTGAACAAGGACACAAACTTGTTCTATCTGCTTGCAAGCAAATTTACTCTGTATGGCTCAGTGCACATAAGGGAGAAGCATGATTAGAAAGCTAACAATACAGAACAATTTTTTATATCTGTTTAACATAGGGTCATCTTATTGATTGGCTAAAAATGCTGCAAAATAATTCTCTCCAACCAGAAGGCATATTTTCTCAGTCAAATAAGCTTTCAGTAAATAAAAGACACACAGAAGTCATCCAAAATTGTAATAAGCAAACAATGTTATTTTTTCTTTATCACTGATTTTTATTGGGAAAAAAGTTTAAAAAATTAAATTTTTTTTCTTTCTGGCAAGAATTTAAAAGTAGTTGCTCATGCAAAAAACCATGCATTAGTATTTTCTTTAACTTTAGATGTTGATATTTTGGCTTTTATGTGCCTTAATGTAGTGATGCATTTTGGTGCATACACAGACACATTTTGTATGTCTTTATGCAGTGCTGCATTTTGCTTTGGCTTTGAGTGGGTCCATTGTTTTGTGAGAAATGCATATTGCTGTATTTATTCTTGTATAATATGCACACACCTATTTTCAAGCCAGGAAAGAATAACAACACTTGCCATGTAATACCTTTTTGTAGTATTGTAATGGATAAATGGGAGTTTAGACACATTTATTATTCCTACTGTATAAACTACACTGGGTAAAGATCATGCATGCTAAGAGAACAGATCTGAAAGTAGACAAAGGTGCAAGTGGTGAATGTTTTTAGGGGCTTTGTCACTTGGAACTCTTTTCAAAAATATCAAAATTTGAAAGTTATCTTTTGAATTTTAGCAGTGTAAGTTGTAAAATCTTCATCTTCTATCAAGGGAATATTGTGGACATTCAGCAGTTTATGTTATGGAAAACTATAATTTTCTGACTGACTTGGTCTTAAACAACAGCAAGAACCACAATGAAACCAGTAAGCGAATACAAAATTGAATGAATGTACATCAAAGATTATTGACAAACAGCTTCAATAATTGCGTATGTTTATGTTGTGAAGACATTAAAAGTAGCGCTAAAAGAAGTCCTCTTTAAATAATGTAATTCCAGGCTACTTTTATCATCAACAGGCACCCAAATCTCCCTCATGGTGTATCCAAAACATCTCACAGACTTGATTGTCTAATCCCTTTTATTGCATTTTGCTATTGTTTTACAGTATTTCTTTGCCCACAAGCGCCATTTGCTGGCTGTCAATCTCACACCATTCATTGAAAAGAACTGCAGCAATTGGACCTGCCTTTCATCTACTTTCATATTGTCCATCTGTTAGTGGAAATGTTTTCCAATGACAATAAGATTAACCAAGTTGGGGAAGATGTACGAAGAAAGCATGTAACTCTCTCATTGCACCCAGAAATTGAAAGAAATACAGCATTTGTAAAAGAGTAAAAACTAGAATGCTACTGAGTATGAATGAAACATAGTCAGTCTTTTAACAATTTATTGTATTAAGACACAAAAAGACATCCTCATCATCATCATCGTTGTTTAATGTCCACTTTCCATGCTAGCATGGGTTGGACGGTTCAACTGGGGTCTGGAAAGCCAGGAGGCTGCACTAGGCTCCAATCTGATCTGGCAATGTTTCTACAGCTGGATGCCCTTCTTAATGCCAACCACTCCAAGAGTGTAGTGGGTGCTTTTTACATGCCACCAGCACAGGGGCTGGCATCGACCATAATCAGATGGTGCTTTTTACGAGCCACCGACAGTCAAGGCGGTGCTGGCATCAGCCACGTTCAGATGGTGCTTTTTACATGCCACCAGCACAGAAGCCGGTCGGGGCGAGGGGACTGGCATTGACCACATTCAGATGGTGCTTTTTATGTGCCACCGGCACAGGGACCACAACTACAATTTCCATTTGATTGTGATTTGTTTTTGATGTTGATGTACTTGATTCAATAGGTCTCCTCAAGCACAGCATGTCACCCTATGATCCAAGGGTACTTTTTGAGTGGGCTAGTTATGCAACACTGGTGTAGGTTACAGCTGTGATTTCACTTTCTCAGTTACAGTCTACAAACTTTGTGCAGGCAGCTATATGCTAGGAGATGAGAAAAGAGGCCCCGGAGCATAACAGATTGCTCAGTTAATTGTAGATAAAATGAAAGATCACTGTTTTAAACATATATGATATTTCTGTGAACAAGTTTTTACAAATTTGATTTGAAGACACATTTACAAAATAATTGATCTTTAATTTGAAGAAAAACGGTTAAAAATCCTGAAATTCTAGTGGAACATTCCTTGTGTTGTTTATTGCAGATATGTTTACTTTCAATGGTTGGTGTTTTTAAACTAATGAAAAGAAAGCACAAAAGCACCAAAATCAATGTAAAAGAATTGGCTGGATGTTCTCCATCCAAAGCCAGTGACTTGGAATTCATGCCTTGTTGTCGTGACGATAACCATTGGCTGACATATTGTGGAAAAAAACTGCCAAGAACTAAAGAAGCTTGGAATGAGACTGTTTTTGTTGAAAAGACCCATTTTGGGTTCTACTGTTGGCCTGTGTAAGTGACATTTACGTTTTTTGATTTGAATTTTTTAGGAACTTTTTGGTTTTGCAGGAATTTTTGCAAGGTAGACCTAATCTGATGAAACCTGGTTTAATACCACTTCTAACCCCTTGGGTGGTGCCTTTAAAAAAGTAAAAGGCCCCCTTCAGTCATGAATGACCATGGGATTGCACCTAGAACGCGCCTCTCCAAGGCACGAATCTGGGCAAGGTTGTTTGAGGAAGATCAGCAGTCACTCATGCATATCAGCCATTCCCTCTCCACGTCCACCGATGTTATCTAAGGGAAAGACGGCAAAGGGGTCAATACAGCTTGGCAGTAGAGCATCACAATTCATTTCTACAGCCGAGTGAACTGGAGTAACATGATATATAAAGTGTCTTGCTCAAGAACACAAAACACAGCCCAGCCCAGGGATCGAACTCACTACCTCATTATTATGAGCCTGCACGTGTGGATTAAGAGATTATGTGATACTAATACATTTGTATGATATCTGATTAGGGAATCCACTTTGCTGTCAATCAGCCTGCTAGAAATAGCGACTGAATTTCCCATAAATTATATCCTAATGTCTTAAAAATGAAAGGACACATTGTCTAGTGTAGACCTAGAAACATTGTCAGAAAAAAGATGAGATGATCACAGCTGTAACACTTTTGATCCAAGATAAGCTGGATCAAAGCTGAGCTGAGCTAAACAACATCAACCTTGTCAACATTATTCTGTGATATTTCTTCTCATACAAGTCAATGCTATTACAGATTAATTTTTAATCTATCAATTTGAATAGCTTAATTAGTCTAAGTGTACTAAATTTAGCAAGCATTGCGTGGCTGAGTATGGAAAAAGTTTTGTTTTGTAATCACAATGTTCTGAATTGATACTACTCTGGGACATCTTCAGTGTCTTTTACCATTCCTTTAGATCAACATGTGTCTTGTGAGTGAGAGAAACATTGCAGAAACCCATCAAATGAACCATACGTGTAATTCAAAGGGACAACTTTATCACATACTGTCACATTGCTCCTGCCTGAGGTTTAATACATTCAGTTTACATGTCTTAGATGCTAGTACAATGAGTTGGTAGTTGATTGCACAGCCGCAACTCTAATTATCATAAAGGCTTCTCTGTTAGAAAAGGAATCTGATGAGCATCAAAAAACTAATTAGAAAATATTCCAGTGATTACTGTGAAATGGTAAGTCATTGGTTAATATAGGCAGAATTGTTATATCATCAGAAAAATATCTTTCCAGTACTTAGTTACAGCCCTTCATGTAATTAGGGAAAATGGACCTTAGAGGGATTTGAACTTTCTTCCTTCCAGGGTTGATAAAATAAAGTAGCAGTCAAGTACTGGAGGATGATTTAATCATGTGTCCCCTCACCTTAAAATTGTTTGACTTTGTACCAGTGATATGAATCGGTATTATTTGGATTCTTTTAGTAAGTATAAGAGACAACTCTGGAAGTATTTCAGCCTTATTGGACCTCCATAGAAAAACCATAGATCTTCACTGCATTTACAAAAGTAGTGATGAGAGAACCACCAGCAAATTACACCAGAAAGTACAATGGCTGGCATAAAAAAAAAAAAGAAAAATAGACATGTTCAGAAAATAAATTATACTTACATAACATTTACATTAAAAATCCAATGAAGTTAGTGTTAAAATATTAAATGCTGTGAGCATCAAAAAGCTTATCAGAGAAAATAAAATATCAATTAATTTGTTTGTTAATTGAATTTTCTGTCTTCGTTTTAGTGAAATGTTTGCCTATGCCCCTTACAAGGAGCAGCCGAATGTGGAACGGGGACGGGAAGAGTTGGATGAAACGGAGAAGTGCATTTATGACTTTTGGATGTCCAAAGATTACATTCAGAAGTTTATTGGTTTCCTTGCTCTTGAAGAACAGAAAGGGAAAGATAAATTCAAACAGAAACACGTGGCTTTCATTAAGGTGAGATGGATGGATGCTTCATCATCATCATCGTTTTAATGTTCACTTGTTTATGCTTGCATGGGTCAGACGTAGTTTATTGCAGAACATTTTCTACAGCTGGATGCTCTTGCTATCACCTATCCTCACCTGTTTCCAAGCAAGGTAATCTATCCCCGCAGCTAGAAATGACATATTTTTGCAAAATATTGGAAACGATTGGCACTGCCTGTATGCCAGTGACATTTATTTACACACACACACACACACATATATGTGTGTGTGTGTGGATATAAAACTCTGATTCACCAGAAACAATAAATTACAGGACTTAATGCAAATCTAGGGTATTCCTTAATACATTATAACTGAAATGTAATATATTCAGTTATAATGTGTGTGTGTGTGTATACATTTTTCTAATGGCCATCAATGTCATATATGTATATGGTGTTTTCTTTTTTGTTTTTGTATATCTTTTTTTAAATCAATGTAAAGAAAAGTATTGCTATTTGTAAAATGTTGCCATGCTGTTAACGATTTTATTTCCATCTTATTCAGGGTTTATTCAGAAATTTTGGTGATTCTTTCCTTGAGTTATTAAAACCAGAAATTGAGAAATTATTAGCCGAAACAAACCTTGTAACAAGAGAGAGCCACCACAGGTGTGCATTAGAAATTTTGGCTGGCATCATCCAAGGAATGAAACATTGGCCTTATGAAAAGGTAGTTTGCCTTTTGTTTTCTTTTTTAATATTATTATTGAGTGAGAGAGCTGCACACACCATCAGTGATTTTGGGGTACAAATATATGAAGCCCAATATACCCATCTGATAAGGGTACACCAGGCACATGCATCACAAACATATGTGCATGACATGGTGATCTCATATCAAGATAAACAGCACATGACCTCGCAGGTGGGGCCCAGTTAGAATTTTCTTCAACTCGAGTAGCCCATCCTGCTCAAATGGTCCTTGAATAAGGGTTGTTTAAAGATGTTGAACAAAACACCCATATTTCCATTAGTAGTAGTAGTAGCAGCAGAAATACTGCCCAGGTCAACTTTGACTTTCATCCTTTCATGCTTGATTACACCAGTGAAGGTTGGTGGAATCGAATTACTCACTTCCTCTGAAATTGCTGGCCTTGTGCCAAAATTTGAAACTATTATTATTATTATTATTATTATTATTATTATTATTATTATTATTATTCAGAGTTAGTGTTGAACAGCTGCTATTACATGTAGGACAGATCTGGCTATAGGCTGTCTCCATCATCAAGACTGTCCCGCTGCTTTCCTTTGATGAGGAAGGGCAGGCAGTTTTCATCTGTCTGGTTCTATGGTGAACCAGAGGCTGTGTAGTGGATGAGACTGGAAAGAGTGGAGACAGACATTTTCCTTTTCATCCATGAACTCAACATTGTTTTAACTTGAATTTGAAAAAGATGGTGAAGGTTGAGACGGGGTGTGCAACCATCTGGTGAATGTGATGAGGGTGGGTCTACTTTAAGCTGGTACCTGTTGGCTGAGAAAGAGAGAAGAGCTCTTGGCGACTAGGGTGACTTGAAACTTGTGGAGTTCCTTGGGTACCCCTGGGTGATGTTTCTCCCCTAATGGGGGGGGGGGATTTGTTTACTAGAATTTTTTTGTAAATTATTGTTGTTTTTTTATTGTTGACCTGTTTCTATATATAAATCCCTGCTATCTTTTTTATTGTCCTAAATGTTTTTACAGTCAATAAAGAAAGAATTATTTATTTTCATTGACTTTTTGTGTCTCAGCTGAAAACCAATGAAATATTTCAGTTCTGTCGTTTGTCTCATCTATTTCCAGATAATGAACTTCTGGGACTGGTCCATAAAGCTTCTCCGTAAAAACTTGAACTCAGTAATTGTGGAAACCGTAGAAGACTGGGGCAATTTCTTTAATCTAATCTGTGTAAGTTTCTGAGTTTTTCTCAATATATTCTTTCTCCATTATTTCATCCATCAGACAACACAGATATCTTAATCATCTGTCATTAATCTGGGTGGTAACACTGCCTCTAGGGTGTTGTGTGCTCACCTGGGGGAAGGTGCTGGTTGTTTAAGCGATTTTGATTTCATTTGCCTCAACAGGTCTTCGCAAGCAAAGTTTATTGTCCAATGAATGAGGGGTACTTATAAGTGGGCTGGTTATACACAACTGGCATAGACCACGGGTTATGATCTTACTTAATTTTCCGGGTCTTCTAAGGTTCAATATAACGTTGTTATAGAAGTCCTTATGTTCTTCTGTAATTTCTATAAAAATTTAACACAGAGGCACTAAATCGTGAAGCATGAAGAAGGAGATGTATGCTGGATGGAGGAGTCTAAGAAAATTGAGATTATAAACTGATGCACAAAAGTAGCCATTGTTTGATTACAGTAGATGCCTCTTTTTTTTTTTATTGATTGCAAATTCTGTGAAAAGGGAGTTGGTAAAATATTTAGAGAAAGGGAGCACTGAGCTACCAAAGTGATTGTGAATCCTTGATTTAAATGAGCCATTTTTTATAGATGTGTGAAATTGGTTTTGCAAATTTTGTTGCCAGATTTATGTGAAATATCTTCTTTGTAAAATATATATGTTCAATTTCTTTGAATTTCAGGAAAATCGTGACCCCAGAAAACTTTATCCAATATATGAATTACTAATGGAAAATCCAATTAATGGAGAAGGTGGTTCATTAGGAGATGCAAGGTGAGTTTATTGGTCAATGCCATAGAATACCACATAGGTTATAATCACACTCTATGAATTATATGTCCTCTAAGATCAGTTGGAATTGAAAAAGAAACTGTCTTTTAACTTGAGCTAAGGAAGCACTGGCCATTGACATAACAGTTTTGCATGAATAGATTTAATTATTTCGTAAATCTTTGGATCTATAACATCTTTTCTACTAAAGGCACAATGTCTGAAATTTTGGAGGAAGGGACCATGTTTTGCTTTGTAGCAGCAGCAGCAATTGTGATTTCCTTCTCTGACTGAGTTACACAAAACAGGATTGATGGAATAGTATATATGAAGATGCTGGATTATCACAATTGGACCTTCAATTAATCCTTTGTCTTCAATCATCTCGATCACTGTACTCAGCTTGACTGATCAAACCCCAAAAAAAAACAAAGTGAATCCCAAAATATTTTAAGTGATTTCGTTTTCTTATTTCACTGAATTGATATTATTACTTGTCCTCTCCACCTCTCTCTCTCTCTCTCTCTCTCACACTTGTTTGCGTTTTGTTGTTTAGTCGAATATACAGTTTACAAAATGCCTTGATGTCTCAAGAATGGAGAGTATCAGAATTATTAGGGAAACTTTTGAATTATTTGGAAAATTTCCTTGATTATCCTTACAAGAATGTTCGAGATCGTATTGGCTGGTAAGTACTTATGTAATTCTATTTCTGTTTAAATCTCATTTTACAAGTTCTTTCTGCACCCTTTCCTCACTCTACATTTTCATTATTATCGTTTAATGTCCATGTTCCATGCTGGCATCATGGGTTGGGCAGTTTGACCGGATCCAATGGCCCCAAGGACTGCATCGTACTCCAATGTCTGTTTTAGCATGGTTTCTCCTACTGGATGTCCTTCCAACTGTCAACCACTTTACAGCCTGGGCGGGGTGCTTTTCTCAAGCCACTGACACTATTGAAGGTCGTCATGCAGCTTACAAGCCTACAAAACCCTAAGGGAGAAGTTTTGTGCTAACAGATGAGGGTGAAGGCATGGGAAAAGCGGGCAGAGCAGAACAAGTTCTTGTAGGAGAACCACATGGTTATTCGCATTTAGGTGGGAATATCAAATGTATGTAATGCTGTAAATGAAATATTGAATATCACTCAAGTTGATATCTTTATCAGCAAAGAAACTTATTGAAATCAAAGAAAATAAATATAAATAAACTAAAATAAAGCCATTAAATTGAACCAAAAACTTTACAACAGATTATTGACAAAGATTAGTTCTTATTAGCTTATCAGATTTATGCAATATCAAAGCAAGCTTAAACTGAAATTAAAATATTTAATCCTTCCTACTTTAAATAGGTTAATTAGAAATAATTGTGCAGCGAGGTGCATCAGTTTGTGTAGTCATGGCTGTGTGTGCAACCAAGTCGTTTCAGGTTCAGTCCCACTAGATGGTACCTTGGGCAGGTGTTATTAGCCTACTAGAGTCTCAAGTTAACCAATGTCTTGTAAGTGAAATTTGGTAGAGGAGAAGCGGTGCAGAGGTCCATCATAGTGTATACGTGTGTATGTTTAAGTGCGTGTTTGTCTCCGTGTCTTCACATTGACATTGCTCAGTCTCTCTCTCTCTCTCACACACACATATACACACACACACACATGAGGTCTGGCAGCTTGGTAGTTCATGTGAAGTTGTGAAATATAAAATACCTTAATTGGAAACAGGAATGAGTTGTCATCAGAGGAAGGAGCTCTGACTGTAAAATGCAACCATAACAAAGTTTGTACAAACCCTTGCCAAGCGGGCAAAATGTGGGCAAAAAAAATCAGTGATAAGATGGCGAAATGGCTTACATTATTGAGGCTTTTGATCCTGCTTGTTTGATCTCTTCAGCAAAAGGTGGACTTTGATGATCAATTTATTACTTTTAGAATGCTGTTAACTATTTCTTGTGTATTTCGAAATGAATAAATGAAACTTTGAGAAAATTGGTCATAATGTATAATTTGTTATCTCAAGTAAATATAAATCAGAGTTTAGGATGGTCTGTGCCAACAGTAGTCATTTAGGAAGGTTTACAGTTTATATGCTGGGGGTAGGCATGAATACCAACATTTCAAGCAATATTGCCATTCTTTGAAGATAAACTAAAAACCATTCTGTTTTTTTACAGTGTTTTTTTTTTCTGTTTTTTTTTACAGTGTTTTTTACAGTGTTTTTTTTTCTGTTTTTTTTACAGTGTTTTATGCTATATCTTCCTTTATGATTACAAAATGACACCAACTTGCAAGTCTTTCCTACCTCTACGAAAATCGTTTGTTGAGAAGATATTAGCTCAGTTAGATCCTCTGAAGAATATATATGAAGACAGCAACTTTTTAAAAGGTATTTGAAAATTTTTCAATGAATTTTGTTATGCATAATGGTGTAATTGATATGAAACCAACCATTTCATCATGTGCAAAGTCTAGGGGAGGTGTGCAAATATTTACCCAGATAAAAATTTAGGTGCTGGCTTCCTAAGCTCCAAAGAGCTTTTAAGGTACCAGTCTATCAAAGGTATCTTCTTAAATAGTCAGGAACCTACCCTTTTGGTAGTGGAATGAGACAATACAGAGAAAAATGTTGTAACCAGAAATGAATTTGAACTTACAACTAGAAAATCTCAGTATCTTATTAACCTGGCCTTATCCCATGAGCAAGTACGGTTGTAACGAAAGGAGGCCAAAGATCCATCAGTTTCTTTGAGTATTGCTCTACGGAACAATACAAAACCATAACACTTCACAACCAGAAACAGTGAAGCCTGCATAAATGCTACATGCAAACAGTGAACGCCCACTGAGTTCTGTGTAGAATGTCAGTAATTGTTGGGAGCTGATACATTTCTGACTTAGAAGAAGAAGATGCCTGGACAATGGGATGCTGTCTGAAACTATGTTATAGGTTGCTGGCAGTATTAGTTGTTCAACTGTGCTTGCTTACAGATCAAAAGTCAGTCTGTCCCAGAAATGCCCCAGGGCCATAAGTAAGTATTCTGTTCTGCTCTTATTATTCTTTTGTGTGACTTAGATTGCCACAAGCTCGAATGTTCTGCCTCTGAGACTGGCAGAGGTGGGCTGGGGCAAGTGACCCCCCCCCCTCTCCCCACAACTCAGGGAGTTATCTTCACACTAAGTCCAAATGCTTCCAAATAGCTAGACTCTGCTAATGACTCCCAAAGACCAGTTGGTGATGTTAAACCAGGCAACAGATTAAGTCAAACACATGAGTCAAAATTATTTGATATCATAAATCTCTTTTATGAATCTGATTCGGAGTTGGTCCACAGATCTCTGGCCATTACTTCATTCTCTTTAGTTTTGTTTCTTTTTTCCATTTATCTTTATTTATTATTATTATTATTATTAGTTTGTGGTGGTGGTGGTGGCAGCGAGCAGGCAGAATCATTAGCATGCAAGGGGAAATGCTTAGCGGTATTTTGCCTGTCGCTGCTTTGTGAGTTCAAATTCCACCGAGGTCGACTTTGCCTTTCATCCTTTTGGGGTCAATTAAATAAGTACCAGTTACACTCTGGGGTCAATGTAATTGACTTAATCCCCACCTCCAAGCTGCCCTTGTGGCAAAAATTTGAAATCACTATCATCATTATTATTATTATTATTATTATTGTCACTATTATTATTATTGGTGTTGTTCAACTTTCTCTTCAATGTAATTACCATTTCAGGTGAAGATGGCATGTCATTACCTCCCAATGGCTACACATCAACTACGAAGTGTATTTCTGCAGTAAACCAGTACAACGGTGGAGAAGAGTCAGAGGAGAAGAACACTTTAATTCGAATCTGTAAAACTGGTAAGTGTTTGTGTAGAAGACTGCCAATGTTACCCTCAGTCCGTCTCTCATCACTTTGTTGTGTCTAACTCTTTACCTCAGCTAAATTTGATCTCGTATGAAAAAAGAAGGACCATATATATGTTGTTATAGTAACAAGAACACCTGTTCAAACCAGGTGTAGCCCGCTTTCTTGTGATTACTTTATCCCTATTTATGTTTGGTTGTGGATTAGAAGAAATTGTTACTGCCAAAGGAAATGCCTTGTGGTATTGGTTCCTGCTATTTATCTTTAGAGTTCCAAACCAGCTGAGATCAATGCTACCTTTCATTCCACAGGAGGTGTGATGGTGGTAGTGGTGGGGGGGGGGGGCTGATAAAATATAGTATTACTCAAGGGGTGGCTGTGTGGTAAGAAGCTTGCTTACCAACCACATGGTTCTGGATTCAGTCCCACTGTATGGCACCTTAGGCAAGTGTCTTCTACTATAGCCTCAGGCCTGGATTTGGTAGATGGAAACTGAAAGAAGCCCATTGTGTATATATACATATATGAATATATATATATATATATATATATATGAATATGTTCGTCCCCCCCCCCACCATTGCTTGACAACCAATGTCCCTGTAACTTAGCAGTTTGGCAAAAGAGACCGCTAGAATAAGTACCAGGCTTACAAAGAATAAGTCCTGGGGTCGATTTCTTCAACTAAAGGCAGTGCTCCAGCATGGCTGCAGTCAAATGGCTGAAACAAATAAAAGATTACTGGAGTCAATTCAGTCAAACTAACCCCCCTCCCACCCAGCTTCTGGCTGTCTGCCTGTATTACAAATATATTTGTACTCAAGAAAACCTGTCCTCCACAGCAGAAGAGTTAAGGCCACTCTTCCTGGTGAAGAGGAAATGTCTGCAAGAGTCCTGCATCGGTGCCACATAAAAAGCCCTTGTGTTGCTGCCATGTAAAAGCACTTGTGCTGGTGTTGCGTTAAAAGCACCCAGCAGACCACTCTCAGAGTGGTTGGCATTAGGACATCGTTTAACGTCCGTTTTCCATGCTGGCATGGGTTGGGCAGTTTGACTGAGGTCTGGAGAGCCAGTGGCTGCACCAAGCTCCAATCTGATATGACAATATTTCTACAGCTGGATGCCCTTCCTAACGCCAACCACTCCGAGAGTGTAGTGGGTGCTTTTTACATGCCATCGGCACGGGAGCCAGTTAGTGGGTACTGGCATCGGCCACTTTGGTATGGTACTTTTTACATGCCTCCGGCATGGGGGCCAGTCAGGCAGTCCCAGCATTGACCACATTTGGATGATGCATTTTCATGCCACCAGAATGGGAGCCAGTCAAGGGGCACTGGCCACAGCTACAATTTTGATTTTACTCAACAGGTCTTCTCAAGCATATCGTATCACCTGACGCATCAGGGGTCCTCTTAAATCGACCAGACATGCATCACTGGCATCGGCCATGGCTGCAATCTTGCTTTAGTTGCCGGGTCTTCTCAATCACAGCATATTTCCAAAGGTCTCGGACTCTTGTCATTTACCTCTGTGAGGCCCAATGTTTGAAAGTCATGCTTCAAATAAAATCCTACAATCTCTCAAATTAAATCCTGCATTCTTAAAAGAAAAGCCACGTGAGGTTCTTGAAGACAGGATGATCAAGGCTGAAATGTCTTTGATCTTGGGTCGTTTTGATCAGGATTAACCTGGGGTTAAACACCACCACCACCACTACCACCACTACTAAAAACTGTTAGTACAAGGTAGTACAAGGGCAGTAACAGCAAATAGAAGTGAACAGGATGTTGTTGTTGTTTAACCCCAGGTCAGTCCTCATTGAGCAAACATGATGAAAGATATTCCAGCCTTGACTATCCTACTAGTTGCAGGAAAGAGGTGATAGATTAAGTCTATTACCCTTATAAGTGTATGCAAATTTAAATACACACACACTCCCCATCCCCAACAGCATCCATCAAGGATCACATGCATAGAGCCCTTTCTTTTTTAAGACCATAGGATATGATTTGAGGGTGCCTTGGCTTCTATTTTGAGCAGGTTTAGTGATTGCATCTGGTATACACTGACTATGAATTGATAAATGTAAACGATGTTTGTAAATAAATTGTTTGTTTTGATTCCAGTTCTGAAGTGGTTTGTGTTGAGTTTCAACTCTATGTTGAATAATGTCACGGAAGAACTGTTTGGATTTCTGCCAATAGTAAGTATATTTTGTTCCTTCTGCTGTGAGACAGTTCCAAGCAGAGACACATGTTCATAGTTTCATATTCGTGTATTGTGTGTGTGTTATTGGGTATCAAGGCTATTCCATACCATGGTTTCATGGAGGTTACCTAGGCTGTAAGGGGATACTTATCAATGGCTGCATAGTTTTGTATGTAAACTCATAAACATGCATGTACACATGTGTGTGTATGTATATACACACACACACACATGATGACCTCTCTCTTTGTTTTTAATATGTCCAGTTGTTCAATCAAGTGGATATCCTATTCATTCAGTTTGCATGCAAAGTGACTGAGTATTCCACAGACATAAGAATCCTTAATCTAATTCAAATAGAATCAGCATGACACAGGATGACAGTGCTGCTCTGCTTTGAATTAAGGGACAGGTTGTCTTCTACATAAGCTTCTGTACAGTTTCCTTCTATCTAAATTTACTTGCAAGGCTAGGGTTGTCTTCAGGCTATGATAGAGACACTGACCCCAAATGCCATGCACTGGTGTGTGTGTGTCTGTTTATATCAGGCTCTGAGATTGTTGGAAAGGAGGAAGGTGTCCTCAAACCACAGGTTTGGTCTCAATGCTTGCAACAGAGTGGACTCTCTTAAAGGTCCCCTAAGTACCAGGTGGTGGTGGTGGCAGTAAAGAGGGTCTACTACCCTTATTAGGTGTATGCAAATCTATATATATACACACACACACACACACACATGCATGATAATAAAGTAGTGAGATCCAGAATGATCTGTGGGTCCAGGCAGAGTTTGTTAGCCTCAAGCATGGACATGGCTTGTATAGATGACACAAAACAAATAATACTTGATCTGTGTATGTCATTCACTTCGTCCTATATCTAATTAGAGATTCCAATAAGATGACCATCACTATTCCAACTCCAAGAGATAGGAACAAAAATTACACACACACACACTCTCTGAATGGAAACTTTCAAATTGCAAGGATGATCTCAGCTAATTGAAGACAACCACTGCCTTTAAGGAGTGTTCAAATCTTTTAGAAAAAAATGGTATGAATAGCTTCTACAGTATCGATATTTTTGTAAAATTATGGGAATGTATTTTAGGAATGGAATTTGTCATGATCACCAAGTGGTGAAAGCATTGCCCCAGAAAGTTCATCTGATGGTGTGTTTATTTGATACGTTTCCATGATTCTAGATTTTGTTCTTTTATGTGACATTTTCATGATTTTTACCTGCAAGAAATCACTTTCCAGTTTTGCAGCCTTGTCAGCCAAGTGCAGGAGGAAGAACTTCAAAAAGAATGTCTGCATGCTTTGGCCAATCTTGCCCAGGCCACAATATCACCGTCTGTCATTTCTGTTGCTATGGAGAAAATCGGTGAAGTTGCAACCCTACCCTCGTGGCATGCCAAAACTGCCGTCCTTAGCTTCCTGCAAGCTTTAATCTTCAACAACTTTTTCACCATGCATCAACCTGAATATGTACAACAAGTCCAGGAGTTTATAATGACGCTTATCTGCAATGAAAGATTAGAGGTAAACAGTTTTCTATTTTGCTCTCTTCATTTTCATTTCTTAGAAATACCAAATTGGAAATCCTTCCATGTATGACGTTCAGCAAACAAATAAAGAAGAATGGAACCCAAAACCTCATGCTTATAAAATGAACCTCATTACATCACAGCAATGTTTGTCTTTTAAAAGTTTTTGTCATATTATTTCTCTATGGAACGGTTATGGCCTAAACTCATTTTTGTCTAAAAGCATTGAGTAGCTCTGAGATCTACAAAATGTTTTCCCCTTTCTTCTTTCAGGTCCGAGAGACAGCATCAGAGACACTGAGTGGTTTGCTTCACTGTGGTTTCCTAAAAATTGATGACGAACTTTTAGTAAGTAATATTTGATGATTAACTGTAAAGTTTCCACAATGACAAAATGGCAGAAATGAAGGGTGAGGAAGGGCATCCAGCTGTAGAAACCTTGCCAGATCAGATTGGAGCCTGGTGCAGCCTCTGGCTCACCAGTCCTCAGTCAAGCCGTCCACCCCATGCTAGCATGGAAAGCGGATGTTAAACAATGATGATGAGTGTTATATAGTGTCACCTTACCAGTTCTATGCTAAATTTTTGTTGGAATCATAAATCTATCTAGAATTATTTAGTGTGCAAGATTCTTGATGTGGATACGTGTGTTGAAAGAAATACAATTAAACCTTGGGAGAAGCATTATGCTGGTAATAAACACACGCACTGGTTCAGTCCTTTATTAATTTATAAACAGTATATAGTTTTTTGTTAAATAATTTCATTGCACTCTTGCAATCTCTTCAGTAACTTGTCTCTCCACTTCCATTTATTTTGAATGTATGATTTGGCGTTGTTTTGAAACTGTTTGGTATGAGCATGTGTGCACGCACTTATGTGTTCGTGCTTATATGTAAGTATGTGCGTCCATATGTGTGTTTGTAACAATTTCGTTTATATTCTCTATCTAGAATTGATTTAATTTAAATCCTTTGCCTTTTTTGTTTTTTTTACTTGATTAATTTTCTTTTTAAATTCTTTCAGTCTCGGTTTGAAAAGCTTAGCTCTACCAAATTGAAAACAGCAGGCACAGACGCGGTCAGCTTAGAGCTCTTGGTTCAGCGTCATGCAGGTGTGTTGGGCCTCTGTGCATGTATCCAAGCCTATCCGTATGAGGTACCGCAGTTTGTTCCTCAACTTCTTGTGGATATCAGCACACATGTCAACGACATTCAGCCCATACAGGTGAGAAAATAATCAATTATTGCTACATGTAGTGGGGCTTTTTTTTTTTTGTTTTTTGTCTTTAGTACATATTGGAATTATTTTAATCTTTACTTTTGTACGGGTTGAATGAAATTCATTGAAGCAAATCTGCCCAGATACTCTATTTGTCTTTTAATACCTTACTTGTTTCCAAGCAAGGTAACATTGACACATGTTTTCATACAAGATTGCAAATGAATGACTTTGCTTTTTTGATGGAGACATTCGATTTACAATTAATGCAAAATATCAAGAAAATGAAATACACACATGTATACACACTTGTACATATATATAGGTATTTATTCTTTTACTTGTTTCAGTCATTTGACTGTGTCCTTGCTGGAGCACCGCCTTTAGTCGAGCAAATCGACCCCAGAGCTTATTCTTTGTAAGCCTGGTACTTATTCTATTGGTCTCTTTTGCTGAACCGCTAAGTTACTGGGACGTAAACACACCACCATCAGTTGTCAAGCTATGTTGGAGAGACAAACACAGGCACTTATCTGGAAATCCAACCGAAAGCTGTAATAATCTGTTTTCAAATCTGTTTTTATTTCTAGCTGACTGTAAAGAAAGCTTTGTCCAACTTCCGGCGTACACATCATGACAACTGGCATGACCATAAACAGAAGTTTACTGATGATCAGTTGCTTGTCCTGACAGACTTATTAGTTTCACCAAATTACTATGCTTGAAACGATGCCATTAAATAATGACAACGGTAAATATTGGTTTTTTTTTCCTTTCCTCTTAAACTTTAACAGGATTTTAATATCTATCAATGCAGATTTTCTCTGTTGTTTAATTAAGCTGTACATTTCATTAACTCATTTAAGCCTTTAGCATTCAGATTGCTCAATCAAATCTAATACTAATTTATTCACCTTGTTTTGAATCAGTCCTACTTTATCTCATACCTTCAAGATTTTGATGATGGAATCATTTATTCTTGAAATGGCATTGTAGGGTGCACTGCCCTCCTCTAATAAAACACAAGAAACAAGGAACTGAGATAATTGCAAAAAAGAAAACAAAAACTGAAAAAATTATAGCCATCTGTAATTTGGAAGTTTGCAGCAATTCAATTAACTTTCAGGTTGTGTGGCATGATCAAGAAATTCAAATAGCCATTCTCTGACAACATAGTAAGTCAGCTTGCTGTGTGAGAGGCCAGACCTGGCCGGTTGAATCTAAAAGCAAGTAGAATATTTGGGCCCAGTTTGGCCAGTTTCGATGTTAAAGTGTTAACGAAGAGACACATTTTAACAGTTATGAATTTTAGACAGTCATAGCTCCAACAAATTTCTCATTTGTTGTGGAGCACTGTCAGTGAATAAATGGCTTGTTCGGGTAAAATATGTGTTGTATGTTTGCTCGTTTGTCTTAGTCATTTATTCATTAATGGTAATGAGAAAAATTACATTTTGATTTTCTTTCTTTTCAGATTGAGAAAATGTGTTTTTTTTTTTCCATCTGGCTCCACTTGTTTAGTGAAATCCCTAAGTCCTTGGAAATTGGAGAAGTTTTTTTCGGGTGTATATGTATATAATATATACTTTAAATTTATTAAATATACAATTTAGATCTTGATTTTAAAATTACTTTTAAAAAAGTTTATAAACATTTAGAAAATACAACAAATTACAAATTTTGGGAGAAACAGGTTTTATATATATATATATATATATATATATACACACACACACACACACACCCCCCTTGAACAACAAATGCATGAACATGGCTTCAATTCTTTTTTTTTTTATTTTTACCCCTAATTACTATTCAAGATGTAATTCCTGCCATAAATAAATTTCGATTTATTTTCTCAGTCCAGGACTTTGTATGGCATATTTTCCTCTCTTCTCAAGTGAGATCCCTTCTCTGCTTCACTCTGCTCTCACTTGCGATTTTTTAAAGCAGTTATGACAGACTGCTTACAAGTCTTTCATCTCGATTATATTAGAAATCTCCTCAAGTCCCTACTGTTAAGGGCAAACCCAATCTTATTTTGACTGTTGTTACATCATCTCAGGTTAATCAGTTTTAATTAACCCAACTTAATCCTATTTGTGCTGTCCTGATCCCACCCACCTGTAAATATTTTTAAAAAATCTCCACATGTCACTTGGTCCCTGAATGGTGGAAAAGAAAAATTAAATGTAATTTTATTTATTTTACAATATAAGTTAAAATATTTGATCTTTTCTTTGTTTTTTTTCATATCAATAATTATTTTTAATTTAACAACTATTTTATAAATTATCAGACATCTTCAGATGAAGGAGGGGAAAAAAAGTTATTTAAAATAAAAAGAAAATTTTTTCTTCCTTTCAACATCTGAAATATAAGCAGAGATATTTTAGGTTCTATATTCCTGTTTCTGTTTTAAACCTTTTTTTTTTTAATTATTTCCATATTTTTTCTATTATCCATTGTTACTGTTTCCATCTATGAGGGTGTTTGTATCATGGCTGTTGCACCCTAATATGGAAAGAGAATACAACAAAATTAGGTTCCGGCAAGTTCTTACATCACATCTTTCTTTGCATGTCCAGCAAATGTGATAACCACATCACTACGGTGTTTAGATAGATTTCTAATTTAAGGCAGAATTTTAATTCATTATGTAAAAGTTTAGTCATTTTTAAAAATAAAACCTGATTAAATTACCCCCTATCCCTTCCCCCTTGTTTAAAATATTGTTTCACACTCGTTATTCAAAGCTCTGAATTTACAATTAGTCTTTAAATATGATCAAGAAATCTTACTGAAGAAATCAATGAAAAATTAAGTTTTCACAGTGGCTTTCATTTTTGAAGTCCGTTCCGTATTTTTTTTTTTTGTAACTTCTATGGAACAAGAACAGCATCATTGTTGGATAAATCTTGTTTGTCCAAGAAGACGAGTGATGTAAGCTAAATTATGTTTGTTTAAAAGAAACTAGACAACTACAAAAACCTAGATTTATTGCTACAGGTCAGCTTATGTCGTCTGATTTTTCTCTGTATTTTTGCTTTGTTACTAACAAACTATTTATGATATCTTCCTTTTGGTTCTTCTAAGATGAGTCCCTTCATGGCATTACCACACAAACCACCAGTGTTGAGCCATTGGAAGGGTTTCCCCATTGATCTTAGTTGTTTGTTATTTTAGTGAAAACCATTAACAGGAATGTTGAAACTAAAATATCTTTGGACTCTGAAAAAGAAATTGAATTTGGGTTCTTTACTCAGGAAGAGAATCTCTCTTAAGGAATGTAATAACTTGTGAATAAAAGAATGAAAAAGAAATTTTTTTTAAAAAAGGAACAAATCAATTTGACTTTTTTTTTTACATATTTTTGATTGGTTTTTGTCTGGAGGCAGCAGCAGTGTCCGTAGCCTTCACAGGTACTCTGAGACCATTGAGAATGCTCCTTGAATACTTTGCAAGCTGACAAATTCAGCAAAGAGGAGAGGGGCATAATTCCAAAAGACTAGGTGTAGTTGCAATCTAGATGATGAATGGTCAAGGCAAATGATTCAGGAGTGCCTGAACTAAAGCGACACAAGGGGAGCAGCTAGATTGAAGGAGCAGAGTGGCAGAAAATGCAGAGGGAGGAGATGAGACACGGCTTACCTGTCAATTAGAAGTGTTTTGATGAGAGACTAAATGCCAATCACTTGGATGGCCTTTGTTTTTGGATGCAGTTATACACATTATATAGTATAGATATAATATATATACACATATTATATAATATATAAAGTTGATTAGGATGATGACTTCTTATGGTCAGTTCAGTAGCTTGCAGCAAGTGATTAGCTAGTACAATACTTAGAGGGAACATTAATAAAGTAATTAATCAATAATATTGCATTACCCCATTAAAAAATTTGGAATAATTTTGTAAAGATAGTTGACAATTCCAATCCTCGTTGTAACTTTAGTAATATATTGCATGGGATGAAGAAATACAATTTTAAGAATGGACACAAACATATCAATCCAATCTACATATCAAGGCATTTTGATTTTTTTCATATACACACAGGCACAGGAGTGGCTGTGTGGTAAGTAGCTTGCTTACCAACCACATGGTCCCGGGTTCAGTCCCACTGCGGGGCACGTGTCTTCTACTATAGCCTTCAACCGACCAAAGCCTTGTGAGTGGATTTGGTAGACGGGAAATGAAAGAAGCCTGTCATATATATGTGTTTGTGCCCCCAACATCGCTTGACAACTGATGCTGGTGTTTATGTCCCCGTAACTTAGCAGTTCGGCAAAAATGATTGATAGAATAAGTACTAGGCTTCCAAAGAATAAGCTCTGGGGTCAATTTTCTCGAGTAAAGGTGGTGCTCCAGCAAGGCCGCAGTCAAATGACTAAAACAAGTAAAAGAGTATATATGTACACAATTTATTTAGTCTTCCAACTCAGTTGAGGGTTACCTTGGGTTTCAAAATCTGTATCAGTAGACAATTATTTAATGGTAACATTTGTTATAGATTTCTCATCAGCCCCCAATGGCCCCCTCAACCAAACCAGTAGACTAAAATTAATAAGAGAGACAGTGCTCGGCTTTCAATTCTGACTTTCTACAGAAACTTTCAATATTCTCTCTCATATATATATATATATATCAGGAGGTACCTGAAAGTAACAGGAAGCATTCTCTGTGGGACAAGCCTGTAGTAGTTCTGGCTTCTATCACTAGAAGCCACTTGATGCAACCCTCAGGCATCAGTCTGCCAACCAGCAGTGGCATATTAAGTCATACTGTCACATGATGTGTTTTTGTTTGACAGTGCTTCTCCCCTGTTCATCGATTTTTGCGATGGCTGAAAGAAAGGGACAGCATGCTTCTGTGAAATTCCGTTTTCTGCTGTGGAAAACAGCAGCTGAAAGAGTTTTAATGCTTTAAACAGCTTATAAGGATGCTGCCATGAGCAAAATACAAGTTTACGAGTGATTTTCATGCTTTAGGAATGATCACCTGTCACCTGAAGACCAACCTCGTTTAGGGTGACTATTGACCTCTCAAACGAACATAAACATCACGAAAATTCATAAATTGATCTTAGAGGACCATCACCGAACAATTGACAAACTTGTTGATGTGACTGGTGTGTCCTGGACTTCCTGTCAATGAATTTTGAGTGAAGAATTGCAAATGAAAAGAGTTGTAGCAAAACTTGTGCCTTGCTTGCTCACAGAAGATCAAAAACAGTCACGAGTGGAAGAGCAGTTGGAAGTTGATCCCAACTTGTTTCCAAAGGTCACCACTGGTGACAAATGCTGGTTGCTATGGCTACGACCCAGAAACGAAGCATCCATGAAAGCATTCAATGTCACCACGACCTCAAAAAGCACACATCAAGTCAATGTCCAGACAATGCTGATTTGTTTCATCGATGCAAAAATAATTGTCCACACAGAATTTGTTCTTCCTGGTCAAACTGCTTGCCTGATATTTTACTTGGCAGTTTTGAAGCATTTGTGAGACAAAAATGCCCCGACCAGTGGCAAAGGAGTGGTTTCATTACACTAATGCACTTTGCACACACCCGCTTCAGTGTGAGACAGTTTTCAACTGAAAAGGAACGACCCCACTTACCTTCCCTATTCACTAAATCTTGCTCCCTGCAACTTTTTTTTTTTTTTTTTTTTTTTTTTTTTTTTTTTTTTTTTTTTTTGAAACCTTGAATGAAAGAAAAAAAGTCCTTAAAGGAAAACGTTTTGCAGAAGTGGATGCAGTGAAGAAAAAAAAAAAAAAAACGACAGGCGTTACAAGGCATCACTTGGCAAGAGTTCCAGCATTCGTTCAAATAGTGGAAAACATGCCTGGACTGAGACATTGCTTCAAATGGAGAATACTTTGAAGGCAACAAAAGTGTAAACATGTAAAACTAAATGAATTAAATAATATTATGAAATCCCAGTTTCTTTTGGGTCCCCCCTTGTATATATGTGTATTCTTTGTAGGCTGGATTTAGCAGCATTCTGGTCAGGTTTTTAAAGAATCAAGGAAATTGAACTTAAAACAAAACAGTGAGACTTAAAAATTATATACATTTTTATTACATAGATGTGAGTAAAGATACTTTTTAACATTTTTATTGCCTTTTAAATAGAGACAACTATTTCAAGTCTTTCGTGTGGGGGGTGGGGGGACTGTCAAAGATGTTATGAAATTACCTTAAGAGTCAAGCATTTGTGAGGTATTTTCTCGTGTTCTTTTACATCTTTTTCTTCCATGCTAAACAGGAGTTAGATGAATATATTTAAACATCTTTGGTATAAATTAAAATATAAGACAGCCAACTGGTGACCTTTTAGAAAAAAAAGATGAATATGTCAACAAGATTATGTATATATATATGTGCAGGAGGACACCTAAGAGTCGTGACCTAAGGTGGGCCAAGCTCCCTCACAGAACTAATAGGCCAAAACATTTGTTTGACGAGAGTCCTTCCTCTCTAGGTTTCTCCTGTTATCCACTCACCCCGTAGCGAGTTTCCACATATGTATATATATACATATATATATATATATGTATGAAACGGAATCCAACTCAACTGTGAAGCAGAACTGGCTTTAAGAAATTAATAGATTTTTCTGGATTTTTTTGTTTAATTTATAGAAAGCCAAAAGCAAATTTATTTTTGTTGCAAAAAGTCATTTCATATGTACAAAATATATATATATATATATATATAGATATATATATATTATATAAAGGAGAAAAGTTGTATTAAAATATGCAATGAATATATTTTGCAAAAATTTCAAATGACACTTCAAAAAGATTCAGAATAGATTTCTGGAAATTTCATAAAATTGTGTTTAGTTTTAGTGTTTGCATTTCAACAAATAATGTATTCATTTTAAAACTCATGATAGTCTTGCAATATATTTTAAAATGATATTAATTAAAATAAACTAAACTAAAAAAATTAAATGTAAATTATTGAAAATTTTAAGTTGAAAAATAATTAAAAAATAAATTTTTTAAATTGCCATTTTGTTAGACAAAAAAAAAATCAAAATCTTTAATTTCTGAAGTGTTAGAGTGAAAAAGGATAGTTTGGTAGGATTTAGTACTTATTTTGGCAAACTGGAGATTAAAATCAAATAATTTGAAAGATTAAAGAATTTCAGAAATGTCACTAGAATACAAAGGTAAATGAGGGGAGGGGTGGTGGGAATATAAGCAAAATTATTTAAATAGTTAATGTAATTAGTACTTGATAATATCCTGGTTTAAACTGGATACAAAACTTGAATCTTTTAAAAATGAAGATTTTAGAAAACACAAAATGATTAGGAGTTAATGTTTAACCCTTTTGACTCCCAACTTTAACTGCTCCTCCACCACCTCTTTCTATGATGCACATTTCCTATTCTAAAGTGAACAAAATCAAAACTTCTTGCTAATCCATTTTCTAAGCACCAGATTAATAACAGCAAAATTTTACCTAATTAAAATAAAGGCAGTGTATGACAATAGAAATTATGGTAAGAAAAGGGTCAACTTCAATTTGGTGCTAATCAAGAAGGAAACACAAAAAAAAAAGACTGGATGAGATTAGCAAGATTAATATTTGGATATATTATTAGGACCTAGATTATTGGATCTTAACTATTTATTTTATCTATTGGCCCTTTATTTTATCTATGGGCCCTCCAGAGCTGTTCCATGTTTAAAAACTAGCTCTATCGATACTTCTTTCAGAATTCCTGTTTTGTTTTCCACCCATTCCCTTGTGTATGTCTGCGACAGAACTCTCTAAGAGAACCTGTTTCAGTGACTGGAACGATGCTGAGCTGTGCAAAACAGCTGAGAAAAATCTAGTTGCTTCATGTCAGCACGGAAAACAGGAGCTAAATGAAGATATCGAAAGCAAAAGGTTTCCATGGACCCTTCAAGTGCTACTATGGAAACTACAATTTACTATTTCACATGTATGAACCCTTGAAAATCTTATTTGGAACCCCTGTGGTCATGTGGAACAACCATTCTAGATTACTCTCATGAATGGATAGCAGTTCAGAATTTCCTACAAGTTTTCAGCTGTTTAATTAAATGAATTAATTACCCAAGAGTTAAGCATGAGGTACTTTTTATATCGTTCAATCCTTTTTTTTCCATTCTAAACACAGTAAGCGGCTGAGCATTCCATAGACTTGTATACCCTAAACAACTTTCAGGTGAATTCAGTGCCCCTTTGAATTACAAGGGCAATCCATTCAGCAGGCTTCCACACAGTCTCCATCTACAACCAAATTTTACTTGGAAGGTATGATTTCACTCAGAGGTATAGCAAGACCCCCAAAATGCAAAATAGTGGGATTAAGTCAGAGACCTTGCAAGTGAAAAGGGAACATTTTTTAACCCTCTGGCCACACTGAAATTACAAAGAGTCATTGTGTGTGTTACCATTTTGTCTTTTTCTTATCACAGTATACCATATTATTCAAAGTGTCCTATGCTAGTTAAAATATGACTTGGCTACCGTTTTTAACATATCAAGAAACTGCAGAGGTTCTCTTGTTGGTTTAAAATGTTTAAAGTACATACCTAAAGTACAAATGGCTTAGCCAAAACTTCCATCCTTCAGATAACAACCCATCTAAAAACCTCCCTGGTCCTAAGACACAAACTCCCTGTTTTAAAATGATCTAAATTACATCAAAATTTCCTGTGACATTTCAAATACCAGCTGAATAGTAACAAAATTAGTTTACTAATTTTTTCTTTATTTTCAAAGGCAGTGTTTCAACAACAATCTCTAGTATGGTATTAAACATTTGTTTGTGATGGTCAACACACACACACACACACACATACATACATACATACATACACACTAAGAAAATTTCATGATTTACATCAAACTTACCCCTGTCCATTAGATTAGTTTCCTTGAATATTGATAATCTAGGCATTATATCATTAACCCTTTTGATACCAATCTGCTCAAGGCTGTTCTTCTTTCTACAACACAGACTTCCTTTCTTAAACTGATCTAAATTTAAACTTTGCATTTAAATTTCATAACAATTTATGTTCCAAAGCTTAATAATAACAACAAAGTTATTTTAGGAACTTTTACAGTTTTTTCTAAATTGAATGAAACAAAATTGATGCATTTCAACAGAAATATGATTGCAAAAGTAGTATAAAAAAAAATATCAGCAATGAAGTTTAATTCCAAGCAATTCCTAACCAGAACTTTAATTTTTAAGATTTGTATTTCAAAATTCAAGTCTAACTTGTGTATCATTTACTGAGAGGAGGTGGGCAGGGAGGGAGTGTAATTCTTTGGTTATTCTAAAGCATGTTGGAGACATCACTGAGACAGCATTCTACTCTAGTTTCAATTTATTTTGGGTCAAAACTCTTGTATATTGTAGCTGTAGTTTGCTTTTGAGATATGTATATATACATATCTGTGTATTGCCCATGCACTTTACTAATTAATACTGCATTTTCTAATGAATCCAACTAATTGAGAGATGATTATATTCATATTCAATATGTTCTCCAACAAAAGAACCCCTTGTTAATTAATTTCTTAACCCCTCCCCCACTCCCACCTTTTGTTTTTGTCTTTTCATTAAGTTTCATTAAGTATCTCTCCCAGGCACTTAATGATGGTAAATATTCTAAGAAAATACTTTGAAAGAAGTGATCACGTGATGTTGCCCCTGATTGACAATTTATTACAACTCTTGAGACAAAATAATCTTTAATCTGTACGGATTAAAGATTATGCAAACGAGAGACAATGTGTAGACAAGTTCCTTTGCTTCAATGATTAGAGTGGAACTGCCATGTTGATGGTTGTGGGCGTTATATGAAAACATCAGAGGAGGGAACAATATTTCCCAAAGATAATTAATGTGAGAGAGACAGAGAGAGACTAACGAGAAAAAAAACAGGCAGTCTGTGGAATAAAAACAAAAAAAAGAAGAGCAAACTGGGCCTGACAGTGTGACAAATATTTGAAACAGAAACAGTTGAAATATCAATGAAGAAAATGTTTACTTTGGAAGACAAAATGTATTTAAAGGAAAATGGCTGAATATCAATTATAAAACAGTTTTCAGCACTGCAAAAATTTCAAATACATTAATTATGTTAAAGCAATTTAATTGATAATTATATGATCATCAGATAGGGGTTGTTTTTTTTTGTTTGATTTTTTTTTTTTTTTTTACAACAATTATAATTTGTCATCTTTTTTTAAGGAACATAAATGCATATAAAGATTATTATGGGTCACATCTAATACAAATGAAAAGGAGTTAAAAAAAAACAAAAAAAACGATCATTTAACACAAAAATGTAAAGGATCAAGAAAACTTTTTAAGTAACTTTTAATATAAGAATACATAATTTTATGAGAGACACAAGACAATATATACATCAATTCTTTCTTTACATATTTCCTCAAGTACTAAAACAAACCGACAAATTCAGTGCGCTTTCCAGCTCAATTAGTAAAAAGTATAGATTGAGTAAAAAAATATAATTATTGTATTTTGATATTTAAATGTTTTCTTTTCTTTTTTTTTACTTTTCCTCCACTGTGGTATACACAACCAACATTTTATGCAAGACTAATTTTCAAATAATTGTAGCCAACAGAAAAATCTCACTTTCTAGGGAACGACATACAAAACACACACAATTATAATGCGATAAAGATGGTTTCTCAATGTCTTGTTTAACCCCAAGTCAGCCTTGACTGAGAAGACTTACGATCAAAGGTATCCAGTTCATACATACAAAAACACACACACACATATATCCAGGCACACAAACATGTATGTGTGTATATATATAGATATATAGATATATATGTATGCATGCACATATCTGTGTGTGTGTGTATATATATATATATATATATATATATATATTTATACACACACATATATATAGATGTCTGCTTGAACAAACAGGATACATAGAACTCAAAACATGAGTAATATATGTTATTTTTCGTTTTTAATCAGCAAAAGTAATACAAACTGACTCTCAGTCCTTGACTCACTTTGCAACTTCTGATAATTCAGTGAAAATTCAGATATATATACATACACACATATATATATATATATATATATATATATATGTAGATAGATAGATAGATATAGACAGTTGTGGCGCTTCGTCGGTTATGACGATGAGGGTTCCAGTTGATCCGATCAACGGAACAGCCTGCTCGTGAAATTAACGTGCAAGTGGCTGAGCACTCCACAGACACGTGTACCCTTAACGTATTTCTCAGGGAGATTCACCGCGACACAGAGTGTGACAAGGCTGACCCTTTGAATTACAGGCACAACAGAAACAGGAAGTAAGATTGAGAGAAAGTTGTGGTGAAAGAGTACAGAAGGGTTCGCCACCATCCCCTGCCGGAGCCTCGTGGAGCTTTAGGTATTTTCGCTCAATAAACACTCACAATGCCCGGTCTGGGAATCAAAACCGCAAATCCACTGCCCTAACCACTGGGCCATTGTACCTCCACTATAGACAGTAAATCAAGGGTTAAATATACTCAACTTGAAGGCTTGAAAGAGGTCACCTCCTTAAATATTAAATTTCCAAACAATTAAGATAGCATAATTATTCACTAATTGTGTCAATCAATATTCAAAATCATAAATCTGTTGTTCAATAAGTTTCTTGATTTTGTTTTTTCTCAACAAATGTAAAAGTTATCCTATAAAACTGAGAGACATGAGATGAAAATTGTGAACACATTTTTCAAAAGTATTCATGATTTCTAACAGGTCAACTAAGCCGAGAGAGGATTCCTCCTTGCTCTGGATATCTAGTTCTAGTGAGAGTCAAAGAATATGAAGATGGATTTCTAAAATAAAATTAACCCATTTGATATCAACCTGCCTCTGACCACATTTGTTCTATCGTACAAACTTTTTGTTATAGAAATATTTAAACTAAAACCTTCCATAAAAATGTTATTTCAATTTATGTTCTAAATACTAAGTTAATGACAAACTTATGTTATAAAATTCTTCATTATTTTCAAAGCTAATGGATTTCAGCAGAAACCTAGTAACAAAAGGCTAAACATTTTGTATGCATTCTAAATAAAAAACAGTTGAGCATTGGTATGTTGTCTAGAATGTGAGAAATGGTCCTGTAGAATTTTAGAGAAAACAAATATTTAAAGACAAAAATAGTGGGTTTCATTTGGATAAAAATCAACAAATGTAAATATTTTACCAATAGTAGTAGTTTTTTTTTTTAATCTTCTTTCAATGAAAAGAAACAAAATAGTTTCCATGTTACACCTTGAGAGTTTATCTAGACCAGCAGTTCCTAACCTTTGGGTCACCATATAATTTCTGAACAGGTTACAATGACAAAATCTTTTATTTTTGATATAAATATTTTGTTTTAAAAAAAACGCAAAATATCCATAAATAAATCATAAACATTAGGGCCACAACACAACATTTACTGTAAAAAGCTGAAGAATGTTTCTCTTACAAGAAGCATCAATGTTGAGCCCATTGGAATATCAAAAGAAAAAAAAAATCCCCCAAAAAACAAAACAATAGGGCTATGGTGGTCTAAGGATTTGCAAAAATGGGAGACAATGGCACAAGGTTAGGAAATTTCTGATCTAGAGGTCACTTCCTTAAATATTACATTTTCCAAAACAATTAAGATGATATAATTATACACTAATCGTGTCAATTGATATTCAAAATCAAATGTGTAGTTCAATCAGTCTCAATGTTTTTTTTTCTTCAACAAATGTATATGTAACCCTATAAAACTGGGAGTTTTGAGATGAAAGCTGTGAACACATTTCACAAAAGAAGTCATGATGTGAATGAATGAAAAACAACTTGGTTCACTGATAAAAGTTTACTTCACAATGGTGAGTATAACCTGTCTTTGAAAGATATTACTAAAGACATTTCAAAAAATAGTTGTTTTGTGGGAAGAAACAGACAAATTATAACATTTTCATTGCATATACTGATCTGAATGAAATTCTTCCAGATTTGTTGTTTTTTGTTAGCTTTTATCAATCAGACCCAGGATTTGTAGATTGTTTGTTTTTCAGATTTGTAAATTAACAAATGACATTGTATCTACATGAGAAATTGATGCAAAGCTTCAAATTCAAATAAAAAAAACTTCATGAGATGATAGAACATTCATACTTGCTCAACAGCTTTAACATGAAGAAACAAGTGAGGGTCTGCATTGGAAAATGATAAGTATTACAAATTTACGAGTTGATGAACATCATTTTGCTGTGAGGAGGAGGAGGATGGAATTAATGTCTTGTGTAGAATCCAAGACCCTTCATTACAAAACTGGGTAAAACTGAAGCATTTCGTGAAAACAAACTTATGAATATCAGGAAGGGTACTGTTTTAAAAGTCTGCAGCAGAACTGGCTGACAATGCCATCAATGTGTGTGGTGGCCCAACTTGCCAAGAGCAAAGTAGGTATACTAATTATGTTTGGCATCTTACAAATACAGCAGGGGGTGGTAGGGAGTGAAAATAACGAATAAAATCAAATTCATTTCAGCCCTTTTGATACCAATCCAACTGTGACCACCTCTGGGTCGATGGTACAATCATTTTGTTTTAAAGTGATCTAAATTAAAACTTGTATACAAATATTATTCAAACATTTTTCCAGAAACAATTTCCATTACTTCTACGATGTTACAACTTAGCTAAACAACAAGAGTGACGGGCGATATGTACACCTTACAAAACCATATTCAATTACACATACTAATCATTAAATTTACTATTAAGTCCACCTTACTAATAAAATATAATCTCCATTATCCAGATACAGAAATAACATAAAATTTCATTGGTTTAATAATAAAGTTATTTTACTAAATTCTTAATTATTTTCAAAATCAATGTAACCCAACTGAATATGGTAACAAAAGATTGCACAGGGGAAATAGGGGGTGAAATGTGTGTGTGTGTGAGGGAAGGCAGTGACCCAGGAGGAGTATAAAGATATTCACCCTGTTTTTAGCAAGAATGTGTGAATTAAAACAGAAAATGTCAGTTGGGTATTACTTTCTAAGCACCTTGATTCTTGTAAATGAGTTGAAAGCTTACAGTTTGGGATAGCAGCTTCAAAGGTCACAAATTAGTACATTTGGTCGTAAGGTTGCGGAAAAGTAAGGAGCCTTATCTTTGATAGGGATTCGTGAGGTGAAAAGAATTAAACTGATAAAGCACCTCCTTCCTAAGGTCCAATCAGAAGTAACAACCGTCATTTGCCTTTCCAACTGGATTCTCAACTATGACCAAATGAAACAATGGATACTTCAACAAACTCATTCTTGGTCTACTCTGAGGTCTCCAGTCAGTTGGCACAACTTGAATACATCATCATTGGTGTAAAGATAACAAGTTATGACAGCCTCACACACAAACAGGATAATTCCAACTGTTGAGGTGATTCTTATTTCTCCATTTGATTCTTGTTGGTGTACGACCATTTGATCTGTCTCAATACTTGACAGAACTCACAACCAAGAGATGCTTAGTCTCAGCAGAATAACCAACTGAAATTCATACATTTTCAGTTTTTCCTCTTTGTAAAAAATCAAGAAAATTTTATTTGTAAGGGTACCAGCATTCGGCCTGCCTGAGGTGCCAGTAACTCTAGAGAGGACGATGGGAAACTAGGATATTTGTTTGGTTTCTCTCTTGGGATTTTACAGTTTTGTAAATGCATTTCTGTGATGTGGGATATGATTTTCCACCTCAAATATTTTTAGCTTCTGATACTTTTTATCTCATTGATCTGTGAAAGATCAAAGTTTATCATTTAAATAATACATTTTTATGGTAGACAAGAAAATATATATCTCTTAGATTATTTTCAGATATATTTAAATTGTTGCACATATTACTGAAATTAATTATTAATGAAATAATATATTATTTCATTAGCAGTTAAGATATATGAAGACAAACAGGGATATAACAAAAAAAAAAAAGATGATTTAAACAACAATTTTATAATGATGGATCCTTAAACAGGGGAAAAAATACTATCAAATTAGCTGAGAGCATCTGGAAATTATTGGAAAACACTCAGACTAGAGTAATAAATGGAAAAATCCTAGAATGATCTAGATCCTTCCAAAGTGGAAGTAAAAGGTGTGACCTGTGTACAGGAGGAGAATTCTAAAATGCCTTTCAATACAAAACCTCTAGATAAATGCCAGATCAGAGATATTCAGGAAATGGAGACATTTTGAAAAGCACTCATTACACAACTGGGAAATACTGCCTTAGCTGACTACAATTACATATACACACAGACAACTGATATTTCACTTCAGAATTCCTGCTCTTCTCTTTTCCAGATTTCCTCCATTCCTCTAATTTGATTTTCTATTTGCATTTTAATCCTAAGTCTATCTTCCCTTTTTGTCATTTGTATTATCCCCACTTCCCACTGATGGAGATTAATTCTCCACCACCCCCAATTTTAACTTTTGTTTTCTCTCAACTTTAAGATCACAATTATTGTGAAATATCTCACAACTCCTGAGGATAAGTTATCCACCTTGATGGAGGTCAGAGAGAAAATAACTTTTAAAAATATTTCTCTTATTTTTGTAGCATGAGAAGACATACAGAGCTTGAAGGCCAAAACAGCAAAACCAGTGGAAGGCTGAGACAATAAGCTAACTTGCTTTTTTTATGACAAATATATTTATATTTATGTACTACATATTTCATATCTTTTATATCAGTTACCAAGCATGATATAATGTATGTGTGTGTGTGAGAGAGAGAGAGAGAGAGAGAGAGAGAGAGAGAGAATTCATGCATATATACATACATATATGTATGCATGTATATATGAGTGACACAGACGGAGAAAGAGAATAATTGTGAATAAATTTTGTGATATGAAACAAACTTACTGCATTCTGTGTGTGTGTGTGTGTGTGTGTGTGTGTGTGTGTGTGTGTGTGTAAGGATCCACTTCTATTGTAGTAAACGAAATTTACACCTGACATCAAGTGCTGTCACCTCTGTAACCCTAATCAATACATGATAACATAAACACTCATGTCTCATGGTCTGGTGGTCAGCAACCAAATTGCTAACCTCACCCAGTTTACTGGATGAGGGGTGGGGAATCAGCAGGATGAGATAAAAATCTATCAAGGATGATAGACTCTCTTACAAAGAAGCCCACAGTCAACCCATGAAATCTGGAGGGGTGACAAATATCAGCAAGTTGTGTACCTATTGAAACACAGAAAACCTAGGCTGTGTTTCTTGCAGCCTCATCATACTATGGATTTTCATTGACAACAACCCCAGCAGTTTTTGGCTTCAATTTAACCCACAGAAATAACCTTCTTTAAGGGGCCCTTCTACCACCCAAAAACTAGCCTGGTGAGTATTTTTTCAATGTCCAGTAATTGGTCCCTGTTACTCAATAAAGAAGTGATCTCTAACCCCTTATTACTTTACCTGAATACCACCTCCCTCTCAATTAATAATGGCAGTATACATCTTAACCCATTAATCAGAAAATCTTCTCTGCCACCCAATAAGGCTGCATTATCCCCATTACTTTAAGAACAGGTTGATACTTCATCTATAAGGGAACATCCTCAACAATTCAAAAATAATTCCTGGAGTTTCAGTAAAAGAGAATATCTTTCATAGCTTTTGACACAAGTTTATAGATTTGGTGCTTAACACGGATCTCAACTGCTTTAAGCAGATGAGGTGCAGCCCCTCCTCGTTCACACTGCTAGCTTACACAATACTTCATGGTTTTGTCTACAAGCCTAATTATATATACATATATATATATATATATATATATATATATATATATA
>NC_068991.1:77968820-77976822 GCF_001194135.2 Octopus bimaculoides
CTTTAGTCAAGCAAATCAACCTCAGGACTTATTCTTTGGAAGCCTAGTACTTATTCTATCGATTTCTTTTGCCAAAGCGCTAAGTTACGGGGACGTAAACACACCAGCATCGATTGTCAAGCGATGTTGGGGGGACAAACAGACACACAAACATATACACACACATACATATATTCATTTATGTGTTTCAGCCAAGTGGCTGCAGTCGTGCTGGAGCACCACCATATATATACAACGGGCTTCTTTTAGTTTCCATCTACCAAATCCACTCACAAGGCTTTGGTCAACCCGAGGCTATAGTAGAAGACACTTGCCCAAGGTGCCATGCAGTGGGACTGAACCTGGAACCATGTGGTTGGCAAGGAAGCTACTTACCACACAGCCACTCCTACACCTACATATTATATAGGTAGTCAGGGTAAAATCCCAGCTGTCTGATGATTTTCTAATGGGAAATTCCTTAAACATATATATAACATGTAAACCTTCATAATTCCTATTAGCAAATGAAACATTTGTAATGGAGACTAAATAATACCAAAAAATATCCACTTCCTGGTTTTGTTATATAAGCACACACACACATGTGTATTAAGTTTGGTCACTGAAGTGGAATGCCAGCTTTCGCTATGTGGAAAATATGTATTCCCCAGGAAAGATCCACAATAACGGTGAAACCTGGCAGTTGGAACCCCTTCAAGGGTTCCAGGTGTGTTGTTGATGGTTAGAGAAGTTGAGGTGGGACAATGTTTTCTTAATACAAGCAAAGACTGTATTTTAGGCTGTTTGAAGGAAATTGGTATGACATCTTTGAAAGATGATTTCAAAGATTCTGTTCATGGAGTCAATGTAGAATTAGTATGAAATGTCTGGAATGCATGTCGATGCCTAGGTTGTATCAAGCTTGGAAAGGCAACATGCACTAAATAGAAGGAAAACAGAACGTATCACTGCATACTTGGTAACGATTTCCTAAGTATAATAGAAGCAGACAGAGAAATGACTTTGCCATGAATGTTCTTTTCCATGAACTTTAATCAACGGAAATGAAGTGTACAGATATGAGCCAGGAATAAAACAAAAAATGGATCAAAAACTCAGTACACGCTGGCATAATGTGAAGTGTACACAGAGCTACCAGTTTATATGAGGTAGGTATCCAATTTGGCTACTGCACAGGGAGTGGCCAAAACCCAATCTAATTCCTTGGTCAGCACAACAAGAGGTCATCTATAATGCTTGCTCTCACATAGGCATATTGTTGATATTGTTTTATCACATAAATTGAGGCTATCAGTTTTTCAAGGGGAGATAAATGGGGAAGTCAGATGTCAAAGCTTTTCACAAAGTATTTTAGCAATGTTATTAAAAGACTTCAACAAAAGTAATTCTAAATGGGAAATGATTAGAGGTGGGGCAGGGCAGAGACTCAATAAATCAATGAACTTACTGCCATATTGATAACTCTTTCCTTGATCACACTAACATGAATAACTGAAACTTTTAAGAGTGTGTAGGGAGGTTTATGACGTGTATATATTTTCCAAGGACAAATTTGTATTTATTTCCTTAACTCCAAGCTGTTTGAACTATCGGGTCATAGATTTGAAACTAAATAGAATTCTCCCCAACCACCCCCACCCAGTACAGACAGTAATGGTCATTGTTGTGGGAAAGAACAGAAATGGGAAACATTTCAAATAGAAAATGAGTAACAAACTCTGAGAGAGGAAAGAAAAACATTATTGATATGCAATAGCAAATATGTAGGAGAACATATTATATGTCTGTCTGTCTGTCTGTCTATATATATATATATATATATATATATATATATATATATATATATATATATATATATATATATATATATATATATATATATACACATAGATTTACATATATATATGACCATGTGTATGTGTATCTGAAAACTTTTATATGCATGCATATATATGTGTGTGTGTGTGACTGCATGTGTATGTTTATATATATATATATATATATATATATATATGTGTGTGTGTATGACGTGATTGAGCAGGCTATCAGATGCCGTTATATGTCACTGGTCACAATGAGCCCTGCTTTGCATCATTTTAGCTTTTCAATGACACCACCCACTTGCTGGCTAGGGTGAGAAGGCCAATGTGTGTGTGTATGTGTGTATAATTTATATGTAAGCATATATATATATATATATATATATATACATACACACACACATAATTAACAAAACATTTAAAATTTGAATAGATAATCGTATATGATAATAAATGTAAATGTTTTTAAACACAGTCTTAAGATGAAAGCCATTTTAAAAAACATTTTTTGAATACAAATGTTGAATGGTTGAGAATGAAATGAATTTAGAAAAATGCCTTGTCACTCTTGGATAACTCTTTGTTTGTGTGTGTGTGTGTGTGTGTGTATACACACATATATATATATAATGGATATCTTTGAATATAAGCTGTAATTAAGTATGGGCAACAGTGCACTCCTATGTTCATAGTTCAGGAAGAATAAAATGCAGTATATTAGAATAATATGCACCAACAAATTTTGACTAAATATTTCTTTAAAAAAAATGAAAAAAAAAGAACAAATGCAGCTTACACTCAAATATGTGTAACACTTACATCGCCATGAATATATAATCTATGTATTTATTATGCACATGTATATATATATATATATATATATATATATATATATACATACACACACACACATATGTACACATACATAGATGAACATGTACAGATATGCACATATACATATACATGCATACATGTGTTTTATACATAAAGTGTATACAAGGCAGTCACACACACACACACACATCCTCCAACATATATAAACATGCATACCCTCACACGCATCCACACAAACTACGTACTCACACACTGGGATTTAGAGTCAATGGATTATCCATCAAGCCAAGATATAGGAACCCACTGTGGCTCTACTTCAAGACGGTTAATCTCCATCAAAAGTTCATCATATGTCCTCGACTGATTACTGTTCACAATTATGTGGTCGAAATAATGGCCATACACCTCTTCCATTTCTCGTGCCCTCTCAATGATTTCTTTCAGTTGATTCTCCTGAAAGACAATAAAAGCAAAGAACTGTCAGTCAAATGGAATAATCCAACAATTATTTCTTAATTCCAGTGAGTAGATTCAAAGATCAGTCTTAAAACTTATCTACAGTGGATGAACGAACAAAAAATAAATAAATGGAAATTAAAGGGGGAAAAAAAAGATAACTCGGCATAGGCATGGCTGTGTGGTTAAGATGGTCTCTTCTCAATCATGCTGTTTTGGATTCAGCCCCAGTGTCTGACAACTTGGGCAAATGTTTTCTATCATTGTCCTGGGCTGACCAAAGCCTTGTGAGGAGATCTGGCAGTTAGAACCTGAGAGAAGCTTATCATATATATCATCATCATCATTTAACGTCTGCTTTCCTTGCCGGCATGGACTGGATGATTTGACTAAGTATGATCCCTAGTCATTTAGGGGACATATTTACTAATGAAGTATGTGTTATTAAGGAGCTGACTTCCTCAATTCCACTTACCATATGGTTTTGACTTGAATCCTGTTAGGTGACACCTTGAACGTTTTCAGCAATATCCTAAAGTTGATCAATGCCTTGTGAGAAACATTTGGTCAACAGAAAGTGTACAGTGGCAATGTGTGTGTGTGTATATATATAGTCTATGTATGTCCTTGTATGTGTGTCTTCACATTGGACACAGCATTCTAGCTGACACTCTAAAGTTTCAAACAAGTTCCAACTTTATATGAAGTCATATACATAAGTATTTAGTCCCAATGTAAAATTAGGGGTCAGAGTCTTTTTGGCAGATTAGAAAGAGGCTAAACCATTTAGTGCTATTGTCATATGAAAGGTCATTAGGACCCACTCACCTCTACCTCCCAAGATATCAAAAGTTTTCTTTTCTTAAATGTTGGGGTTGAAAACGGTTGGGAATGTGGATATAATGTATGAACATCGGAGAAATAAGTCATACATAGGACAGGCAAAGAGTTAAAAATTTAAACAAAATCATGCAAAGCAGACCTAATGTGCATGGCAGTACAAGGTTGAAAATCCAACACTAATTACTAGAATACTAATTACAAGTCGTTAAACATAAATTTGGGAGTATGCAAGATGTCAATGTTATATGTCTTTCTTTAAATCAGAAGGGAGCAATTTGAGGGAGCTTTTGCTCATATTTCCTCGCAAGTGACCCCATACAGGCTGGCTAGCTCAATAGGATATGATGGGCACACAGCACTTAATGTATTGGCAAACAAAGAACTGTCCAGAAGACAGATGGAGTTTTGATGCTTGGTTTTTAGATTGTTTCCGCATCTCACTAAAGAATGATTTAATATTGGAAAAAGAAAAACAATAATAAAAGAAGTGAATAACTTACGGTGAGTTCTTGTTGTTGTTGTTGAAGGTTAAGTCGCAGAGTCTCCAAGTTTGGAGGACGAATAAATACCACATAAGGTTTCAAATTAGATTCTTTTATGATTTTCAGGGCCTGAAAAAAAAAAAAAAAAAAAAAAAAAAAAAAAAAAAAAAAAATCACAATAAACCTTTCTGCTGAAGGCACAAGGCCTGAAATTCGGGGCAGAGGACTAGTCGATTACATCGACCCCATTACTCAACAGGTGCTTATTTTATCAACCCCAAAAGATGAAAAGCAAAGTCAACCAATTTGAACTCAGAACATAGTGGCAGATGAAATACCACTAAACATTTCGCCCAGCATGCTAATGATTCTGCCAGCACACCACCTTAATAATAATAATAATCCTTTCTACTAAAGGCACAAGGCCTGAAATCTCAAGGGAGGGGACTAGTAGAATACATTGGACCTAAGTGTTTCACTGGTACTTAGTTTATCCACCCCAAAAGGATGAAAGGCAGAGTTGACCTCAGCAGAATTTGAACTCAGAATGTGAAGATGGACAAAATGCTGCTCTAAACCCATACCTGCAATTAGAACTTACTGTGACTGCTTCTATTTAGACTCACCTTGGAATATTGGTTTTGCTATTCTTAATTAAAAATATATGCAAAATAAAGGTGCAAAGAAACATTGGGTCTTACACCCACCACCTCTGAAAAAAAAAAGGGGGGGGGGCCTTATCTGTGTGGAAACTGGAATGTCATAGAATAAACTCCGTTTCCTGTGTCATAAAAAGTGACTACAAGAGGTTTAAGTAGGATTTGCACTTTGACCTAGTAAAACCCTCACCAGCAATGACTATCCAAGTTGGGTTGGAGGGGTGCACAGATGTCATCCACCAGGTGTAGACAATCATCAACACGCTGTTATAGAGAGCATGCCCCACCCCACCCCATACTACTGCTACTTACCTCAGGATGTAAGTTCAAAATACATATTTGACCACGATTTATCACTTGTCGTACAGCCTCCAAACTAGTTCCATAATAGTTCTTCTCATATTCACCATATTCAAGGAACTTGTTTTGGCTTATGTCATTATTAAATTCATTCCGTGTGACAAAATGATAATCTTTCCCATCGTGTTCTCCAGATTTTTTTGAACGACTTGTATCTATGAACAAAAAGATAGGTAGAAACGATATTAATTAAGTCTCACATGAACTGAAATATCATAAGCTGAAGAAATAGCAAAGTTAATAGCTTTTTCTGATCTCTTTCTCCCTCCCTTCACACACACACATACACACATTGGTTGTTTCAGGTTTGAGGGCTGTGGTCATGCTGGGGCACCACTGTTTTGGTGTTGAAGTGCATCAGACCTCCAATGTTCAATAGAAATATTGGGTGTGATACCTGTGCTGGTATTATTGGTGGCCATCCTCTATCTTAGACTGTGTATTTTGGCCTAGAGTTGTGGTGGGTGTGGTTCCAAGTCTGTACTTGATGTAACCAGGGTCAGCTAGTGCACAGTTTTTTCGTGCCATGCACAAAAAAGACTTTTATTCAGCTGCTTCTCTTTTCACATCTGGGTGAAGCTGGTTGTCTGGAGTAGAGTGCACAAGGTGCTTATATTGTCTTTTAGAAACAGACAGTGGGCAATTTCTTCTTCTTTGTCGCCTCTCTTTCCTTTGTCCTCCTTGTGGAACTGGCCCGTTAAAAGCACCATTCAAACATTAGGGTCCTGTAACAGGCCCGTTAAAAGCACCCTTCAAACATTGCTGTGCTTGTGAAGACCTGTCGAGCTGAGTGAAATCATAGTTGTGGCTGATGCCTGTGCCATCTGACTGGCACGCATGCCAGTGGCATGTAAAAAGCACTGTTCAAGTATTGGGCCTCATGGTGGCTGAAAGGTGATTGAGACCTTTGGCAATATACCATGCATGCGTAGACCTGTCAAGCCAAGTGAGACTGTAATTGTGGCCAATACCAGTGTCAGGTCAACGGCACCCATGCTGGTGGCATGTAGAAAACACCCACTACACACTCGGAGTGGTTGCCATTAGAAAGGGCATCCAGCCATAAAAACATTGCCAAATCTGATCGGAACCTGGTGCAGCCCCCACCAGCTTACCAGTTTTCAGTCAAACCATCCAACCCATGTCAGCATGGAAAACGGACGTGAAGTGATGATGACATATAGACACATACCTACAATATATATACACACACACACACACACACACACACACATATATATATAAAGAGAGAGAGACACACACACACACACATACATACACTATGGATTTCTTTCAGTTTCCATGCAGCAAATCCATTCATAAGGCATTGGTCAGCTCAGGACAACAGAAGTAGACACTTGCCTAAGGTGCCACGCAGTAGGATTGAACCTGGGACATGTTCATATGTACATGAACATGCGGTTGAGAAGCAAGCATCTTACCACACAGTCACACATGCACTTAGGTGAACAACAACATTCAACACGTGCACGTACGTTCAAATGCAGAAAGGCCTTCATTGTAGAAATCCTCCTTATTAATATAATAAGATTTTGGACAACTTACGGGGAACTGCAGCCTCAAATCGATTGTAATCAGTTGCCATCAACCGTTCACGCAAAGCAACACGGCCAACACGTGATGGACCGATGAGGACAATGGGTCGTTTTCGTTGTGGTTGTGGCAAATATTGTGCCACCTCTTCATAAGTGAGGAATTCGTCGTTATCTGAAGGAAAATCAAGAGATGTATCTTAATAAGAAATTTTAATATGGAAGACACATAATCGGTTTAATAATAATAATAATAATAATAATAATAATATTAGGTTGCATTTTGTAGTTGCAGTGAAATGAATGAATAACTTAATTGATTAATTAATTAATTGGCAACCACTGAACAAATAAGTAACATCCAGTCACTAATGGACATTCTCCTGCCTCTGACCAATGCCTATGTTGCCTCTTCCATCTTTTCTACTGTTATTATGATGATGATGTTTGTTCTCAAAGCTATACCTCCACCCATCAGACATCCCCAGTCTACCCCTATCTCTCTCCCTTTCATTATCCTTCTTGAAAAAACCTTTCCCGGCTACAACTGCTCCACCAACAACTATGCTTAGTCTCTCATCGAGCATCAGCCCTCGAGAAACTCTTCCCAGCTCACGCCTGGGCTGCAGTCTTGACCAGCGACATTTTAAACAGAACGTTAATGGCATCAAACTCTGGTGAGTTTGATGCCATAAGATATCTTGTCTTGGAGGGCTTGCAAGGGTCAGGGGCAATAATCCTTATAACATACACACACACACGCACACACACATACACACAAATAATTTTCTAATACAATTGTGGCTGCATGGTCTCCAATCATGTGATTTCATGTTCGATTATACTGCATGGCACCTTGGGCAAGTGTCTTCTACTATAGTCGGGACCAGCTAAAGCCTTGTAAAAGGATTTGGTAGATGGAAACTGAAATGAGCCCATATTTATATACGTGTGTGTGTGTGTGTGTGCGTGTGTGCGTGTGTGCGTGTGTG
>NC_068991.1:77977000-77980617 GCF_001194135.2 Octopus bimaculoides
TGATGGGAGGAAGAGCATTCAGAAAATCTGCCTCAACAAATTCTGTCTGTCCCATGCAAGCAAAGAAAAGTAGACTTAAAAACGATGATGAAGATGATGATGATGATGATGGGCACACTGCAAACAATTTTGATGGCAGGGTGTCAGGCAATCCCATCAACTCCTGTACTTATGTTATCAAACCAGAAATGATGAAAGGTAAAATTAATTTCAGTACAATTTGAACTCAGAACAAAGGATTGTACATGCCAAAATGTATTTCTTCTGATGCTTTGACAATTCTGCCAATCAACTATCCTCAAATGGGTCACAAATAAAGAACAGGGTTTCATGCAAGAATGTACACCAGTGGTTATGGTGCCTGACTCACAATCACTCTGTTGTGGGTTCAATTTCTACACTTTACTTTATGCTGCTCCAGCCTCAGCCGATAATGAGTGCCAGCCATTGGTGCTGCTCTGCATATCTTCCTTCCTCAGGTTGTCAAATCCAAGACGTGTCACTGGGTCAAAAACTGAGAAGCAGGAGAAGGTGTCTCTGCCTGCTGGCAACTACATAAGCACTTAAAGTAATGAGCAACGGATGATAGCATCCAAACATATTTATTCACAGGTGACTAAAAAGAAGTAGAAATTAGTTGGTGTACTTTCACTAAGCCCACAAAACACACACACACAAAAGCCAATAGTACTAAACAAAAGTGATTCAATGTATGACTGGATGTGTGTGTGTGTGTGTTCTTTTGCTATTTCTTCATTAGTTAATTGTCATTACATTGTTTAATCCATTTTCAAACAAAAAATCTTGGGAACACAATTTCCAAATGACAATCTTTTTAATTCAAAAAGGAATGACTCTTCATAAAAAACTAATATCTTAATGCCACAACTTCATCAATAACCATTAATTCTAATCATCACAGATTAACAATTTTATGCAAAGAAAATACAGGAATCAACAGGAATTTTAGAATGAGATTTTTCACCCTTTTCAATGTAGAGTCAATGTTAATCCTCGTCATTTAGCATCTGCTTTCCATGCTGGCATGGGTTGGACAGTTTGACTGGAACCGGTAAGCCAGAGAGCTGCACCAGGCTCCAGTCATTTGATTTTGGCTTAGTTTCTACGGCTGGATGCCCTTCCTAATGCCAACCATTCCACAGAGTGTAGTGGGTGCCTTTTATGTGTCATCACCACTGGCCACAATTTCACTTGGCTTGACATATCTTCTCAAGCACAGCAAATCTCCAAAGGTCTTGATCGCTTGTCATCCCCTCCATGAGACATCCAAAGATCATGCTTCACCACCTCATCCCATGTCGTCCTGGATCTTAATATGACTTGTAAACAGGAGTTCTTTGGATTATTTTCAACATCATTAACAGTAGATTCACAGAGAATGGCAGAATCAGAAGAGTATCAGGGAAAAATAAGAAAGCCTTGCAATATTTGTTCAGGCTCTTAACATTCTGAGTTCAAATCCCACAAGGGGCAACACTGCCATTCAGCCTTTTGATGGTTGATAAAACAGAGTCAATGGTATTCACTACTCTCCCTCCCTGACCACCACTACCTCAGAATTGTTGGCCTTGTCCCTAAATTAGAAACCATTTGCTGTAGAGCAGTGAATGGCTGCATAGTATTTAACCATTTTGTATAGAATGGAATCGGTACATAGTATATAGTCACAGCGCTTCCTATTTAATTTCTGAACAGTTTTGCTGTCGTTTGTTTATGTAGTCTGATTTCTTTATCCATCAGTTTCTACTAAGATAGAGATGAGAGTAAAATGAATATTAGAGAAATGAAAATAAAACTTTGGAAACAGCCAAAAGGGAGATAATTGAGAAAGACTTGAAAGTGAACATAAGATCGTAATCCTGTAAAGTAAATATAACAAATAATCCAGAATCCTTGTCTGGTAGCAGACCGATCCCAAAATTTAATCAGTTCGTGCTGGTCATGGGACCAAACATCCCTGAAAGTTTCGTCCAAATCCATCCAGCAGTTCCTGAGATATCTTGTCAACAGACAAACAAACATGACTGCAAACAATACCTCTGTCTTTGCTAAGGCAGAGCTATTAATGAGCTTATTGCACCCAGATGTAGTACAGGTTGTGGGAAGAGGATGGAAAGAGGGGGAGAGAAAGCAGACAGCAATGGGAAGTGAAAGTAGATGCAGAGAATAGAAAACAAAAAAAAAGGCAAAGTAGAGAGGGGGAAGGGGTAGAGAAGGGGGGGATAGAGAGGGGTTGTTAAGAAGTGTTTTGTAGAAATTTGGGAAGCATGGAATTTTTGCTGGTTGCAGTGTGTCCTGACAGCTAACAACCATTGCAGGGAGTTTGTTCTTTACCGCAACACTTATGAATGTAAAAATAATAATAATAATAATAATGTAATATATTAATGATGATGGTGGCAGTTGTGGTGGTGATGATGATAACGCAGTGCCCTCTAGTAAATTACATTATAGTATATTCCCGTTTCAATACAACCACTTTTGATTTCTAGGTTTAATTGAAGCATAATTAAATGCTGTGTTTCTGTCACTCAAAGTAAATCAAAGAAATAACAGTTAATAATTGAGAGATTCATTTAATTAACTTTACTCCTTAATAACTAAATTAAAACTTACTACTATTAACGTTGTAATTAGAGTGGTGTAGGTGCAGTATGGATAAGAGGTTTAAGTCATAACTCATTAGTCTTCAGTTTAACCACTCGTTATGGTATCATTTTCTATAACCTCAAGCCGCCCTACACTCTGATTGAAATTGGGCAACTGGAAACTACAGAGAAGCCTACTGAGTGAATGGTACCTGTAATTCACTAGGCACATCTTTGTCACACACATTGTGTTGGGAATTACATTAAGGTTATGCATAATGACAATATTTAATCATCCTTTATACATTCTTTTCTTTTCTACTCTAAGCACAGGGACCAAAATTTTTGGGAAGGGGCCAATCAATTAGATTGACCCCAGTATGCAACTGGTACTTCATCACATTATGATTGTTATAAACTGCCATCAACACTTGGCAGAAACATTGGGAGTGTCGACACAACTGATTAGTCAGTTCTGAGAAGATGGACACCAAACAGAGATGTAAAGGAGTTGAGTACAACAGAACCTTTGTATTCAGAAAGGTAGCAGGAAGTAGAGAGCGAGAGAAAGAGCAGAGGAAGTAACCAAAGTATGCTCATAGATCTGAGAAGCTGACCCAAAATAAAGGGTTTGTTTCCACCAGAGGTTGACATGGATTTAAATGCAGACATTACCTTCTCGAGCGGCCAAGTTGTACAGACCTTTCTTTTTCTTTTTTGCATTCTTTTTTGAACAAATGCAGCTTCGGCCCTTCTTGTTTTCTTTGGCATCATGGAGTAAAGCTTGTTTGAGACTTTCTCTCCTGAAAATGGTATATGTATTATGCACAATATGGTATAATTATTCGATATTAAATGGTAATGTGTGTGTGTGTGTGTTATAAAATGATGTGTAAAATACAGAGTGTATATAAATTACCTTCACAATTTGTTGAAAAATTGAAAAAATAAAAAATGGGAAAAAAAAAAGAAAAATAAGGATAACTCAGCAGCAAAGTTTTATTAGAA
>NC_068991.1:77980627-77989668 GCF_001194135.2 Octopus bimaculoides
TATATATATATATATATATATATATATATATATATATATGAAATGATACAGTTATTGTGTGTGTGTGTGTGTGTGTGCGCGCACATATATACATAGGAGAAAGGGCAGAATCCATGATCCTGTTCAGGTCCTTTGAAATTGACAGGAGGGAGTTATCCTCAGACTTGAGTCTGACCCTGAAATCTTATAACAGTGTGAACTCCATAAAAGGCATCAGAGGGCCAGGTGCCAGAGTTAAACTGGTTCAGGTATTAGAAGAAACCCCATGAAAACAACCGACACATTTTCAACATCTTTGATGTTGTGGATCAACTTTAGTTGAACATTGATCAAGCAGGTCTATGACCAAAGGGTATAACCATTCCATTATTTAAAATGGACAGGGCGTAATTTGAGGGATATTTGGCTGCTAATTAAAAGAAATTGGCTAACTGCATAGAAGTCCTCTAATTAATTTCTCATTTTGGTTAAAAGAAATTATCATGATGGCATAACAATTTGGTTGCTAATATCCTAACAAACAACAGCAGTTGCAGCAGAATATCACAATTTCAATAAACTTACATTTCTTGAAAGAACTTTGAAGGTATCAAACCAGCCATAGCATTCTCGTGTTGATCCTTATCCTTATAAGCTTGCCACCAATGGACATCTTCTTGGTCAATCACATGAAGAATATCTCCTTTCAAGAATGAAATGCCAAGTTCTCTACAAGGAATGTACTCATCTTCTTCAGGTTCATAGTTAAATAAAGCTCGAATACACATCTGAAATTGGCAAAGATGTGAGAATTGGGAAACCATTATTAGACTGAATCTTTTGACTTATTTGCATGTAAGAATTTTTTTTTAATATATATATATAATTACAAAATTTAATTAAAATAATTTCTGAAATATATTCCTATATTAAAACTATCAAATAAAACAGAACAAAGTTACATTTTCAGTAAACCAAATTCAATAACAACATTTCAGTTCTTAGTTGCTGCCATTTCAAATTACAAATGTTGTCAAGCAGGGTCATCAAAGAGGTCAATATTTTAAGCCCTGGGGTTCCATATGGCCACACCCAAGGTGGTCAAGATAAGCTCCTAAATTTGAGCAATAAGAGTACTGAATTAGTAGTGAACTGAATCGGGAATGGTGAAGCAATCCAATGCTGAAACTGACTAATTTCCAGCCAAACACTGATGCAAGCACATCAATACATATTAAATAGTCCAACTACATCACTCCATGACTGTGGGTTTGAAAGGTTCATAGGCTGATTATGAAGGAGTGATGCTAAGGCTGTGAAATCTGGCATGCATTAATTTCAACCCCTATTGTTTCTTTCCAGGTAAACTGCCATTTGACTGTTCAAAGAAGACTTCAAAGATAATTAGTAGCAACTCCTCTTGAAAATGGACAAAATCTGGCATTTTGGTGTTACCCGCAGGAAAATGGTTTAGCTCCACCCATGACATTTATGCTGACATGGTTGATACATTAGGGCATGATGCTCCAGCTTTATCAACAGTGCAAAAATGGGGAGCTGAATTCAGGAGGAAAATGGAGAGTCTTCCATATGACCCAACTTCTGGACATTCTGCAACTGCCGTCACCGAGGAAAACATTGACCGTGTTCACCACAAGGTTATGGCTGACATGCAATTGACTATAAATCAAAGAGCCAATGCTATTGGCATATCCCGTGAGAGAGAGTTGAGAATATTCTACACAATGAACTTGGCATGGTGAAGGATTTTGCTTGGTAGATGCCATGTCTTCTGACACCCAATCATACACATGTGTCATACAGTCTATCTTTATTAATTGAAAACAATGAATAAATGAGCATCACATTTGACAAAGTAAGCTGAAGGCTAAACGATTAAAAAATTCTCACCTAGTTAAAACATTGCATCAATTAATATGTTTCTATGAATTCACATGACACAGAATGGTAAAAATTCAAAAGAGGAAGAACAAGAAAGAAGGTAAGGACAAGAAAACTTCTCCTGTTTAACTTACCGCATTGTTATTTGTAGACATGATATGGTATGGGTTATGGCCCGGAACCACCATAAATGTTATTGTACCAGTCAGGTTAGCCTGAAATCATAGAAAAGTATTTTTAAAGTCTATGCAAAAACGTTGAGTTCACTTCATTGTAGCACAACCGGTTTGTGATTCAGAAATTCATATTCCATAACAACTTATAATAATATTATAATTATCATAATACTCTTTTCTTATTTTGGAACAAGGCCAGCAATGTTTGAGAGGAGGGGAAGTGCTTGACTTGTACCTATTTCATTGATCCTGAAAGGATGAAAGGTAAAGGTGACCCCAGGGGAATTTGAACTGACGAAATGCCACTAAGAATTTTGTCTGCTATGCTAACAATTCTGCAAGTTGGACACTTTATCATAATATCACAGTTAATGATATAATAAATATCTTGAGTGCTTTGTTCTTTAGCCCTGACAGAGTAGATAGATGTGTGATCAAAAGGTTATTCTAGGCATGACCATCCCATATTTTTTGTTTTATATTCAGTCGTAGCATATCGTGAACAAAACTGTCCAACATATTTTATATTGCAGACAATAAGATGTGGCATGAGAGAGTTTCAGTTGCTATTTCTAGCAAACTGAGCAAGCATATAGAGGCTAACTCACTCTCATGTTAGGCTAGGACTCTAAACAGGAAAGAAGTTCTTGGAAAGCCAAGTCTATGACGTAGTTTCAATTCCAGATTGAGCCATTTTATTTAATATCATGTAATTACCAGCCAGAGTCAATGAACTTGTTAAAGGAAACAACTCTACCAAATCAATTAAGTTTTGACATACTTAGGGCTGAGTTTTTTTTTATGGTGACCCACTAAACCTAGTTACGGCCAAGGGCTATTTTTATTTTCATATTCACAATGACTAAATATAAAGACTTGTTTAAGGGCCATAATGAAACCACCCCCTCCATACACTGTCCTAATCATCCTCTCCATCTAAATTCTACAGACGAATCAACAAAGATGCAGGCATGGCTGTGTGGTAAGCTACCAAACCACATGGTTTCAGGTTCAGTCCCACTGCATGGCACCTTGGAAAAGTGTCTGTTATTACAGCCTTAGGCCAACAAAAGCTTTGTAAATGGATTTGGGAGATGGAAACTGAAAGAAGCCCAACGTGTGTGTGTGTGTGTGTGTGTTCCTTCTGCCCGACAACTGATATTGGTTTGTTTATGTCTCCGTAACTTACTGGTTTAGCGAAAGTAACCAACAGAACAACTACCAGATTTAAAAAGCAGAAACAAGTCCAGGGGATAATTTATTTAACTACTCAGCCCTTCAATGCACGGCTAATCAGTCATTTCAGGGCATGGCTAATCGGCGCTCCAGTATGGCCACAATCCAACAACTGAAGCTAGTAAAAAGACAACAAGGATATACCCCCTTCTCACCTTTGTTTTTGTTTACCAGACCCCCCCCTCCCCCACTTTTCTTTCTCTATGTCTCTCTCCCTATTCCCATCTCTCTTTTGCCCTTTCTCTCCCTCTTTCCCTCTTTCATACTACAATAGAGACAATACCATCAACAGAATACATAAAGCCAAATTAATAAGAGAGATTCTGCACGGTCACTCAACCTGCTAGACATAGCAGCCAAATACCCCATAAATTACATTCTGCCTTCTTTAAAAAAGAACACCTCACATAATGTGTTCTGAAGGTAAACTCTAAAAAGATAGGATAATCATAGTCGTAACACCTTTAATCAGTTTACTCAATTGAGGTTAGCCAGTGGTTAAACAACATCATCACCCCCACCAATATGGGGGGTGGGGAGTCATCTATGTCTTTAACTCAAATATCTTTTTTCGTTACACTGCTGATTCCATCCTCAAGAAGAAGCAATAAAATAAAAGTAAAGACTACAGAGTCTTCCTGCTGTTCCGTACCACAACAGAGAGAAACAAAATGTGAAATGGATGCACCCCCACCACACACACAACAAAAAAAAAGGGAGAGAGAAACAGAGAATACTAATCTACAGTTTCCACCCTTTTGGTTCCAACTCGAGACCATTCTTGGTTCTACAACACAAAAACTCTCATTCTAAACTGTTCATATTCAAATTAAAATTTTCCAGCATAATTTCTATCGGTTAAGTTCTAAACATCAACTTAATAAGGCAAAAATTTGGTTATTTTATTAAATTCCTTTAAAGTCGGCATTATTATGAAAATTAATCAAAACATACAGTATATTGCATTGCAAATAGGGTTAAGAAAGAGTTAATCAAAACATTTTTGCCAAACAGAATTTTTCAAAGAAGCCACCTAACAAATAGTGCCATTGATAGCAACCCGTTTTAACAGAAACCAATTTCTTTAATAATAATAATAATAATAATATATACAATAACAACATATTGATGAATATTTAAAAAAATATATACATAGATCAAAGAGTACAAAGAGATTTGTCACAGAATTCCAATGGGAAATCAAAGCTATAACTATCTCCAAGACAGCTTCCAAGAGCAAAATAACCAATCAACATAGATTGAATAAATAAATATATATAAGATAACAACAACAACTGCAACAATAAAAACAAATAAACATCTTTTGAGGTTACAAAACAAATCATTCTGATCAGCAAGGGACTATAAACTGAAGATGGATTACCATTCTCATCCAAAGTTAAAAGAATTTCAGAGAAAGTTCTACAATATATGATTAATATGGTCGATAAGAACTCTACAGGAGTTAAACGGGAGAAGAACAGCAACGGCAAAACTAAATACATTATAAAGGAATGAAATAGATTCATACCAGTCTGATACTTTCATGGTGACAATGTTGAACCATCATCATCATCATCACTATTATTGCCAGCATCATCATCACCACTCTGCATAACTAACATCACAAGCCATTGGAAAGAATTTCCACATATTTCACACAGAATTGTCAAAGCAAAGAATGAATTAGCCATGCCATTTGTCAACTGTCAACGTACTACATCCTTCAAAGATTCCATGCTTCCAGGAATTTACCAATTCTACTCCTGATGAACCTGTGTAACCTTTCCTCTTTATAACTCTTTTATGGTTTTTTTTTGTCTTCGTCTTTTATCCTGCAATTCTAGCATTCATTGCTGTCTTTCTTTACTCAACTTATGCTTGATTTTTTTTTTTTTCTGTCCCCTCTTTTTATCCTTTTCTGAGGAGTTGTAATGAACCTAGAGCTTGGAAAAAAATGCCTTGCACCAGTTCTTCCCCACCTTTCCATGCCAAGTTCAAAATCCTACCAAAGTCAACTTTGCTTTCGTCCTTTCAGGGGTTGACAAAATGACACACTAGTCTAATACAAGGGCCAGTTGGCATCATGCCGAATTGAGAAACTATTATTACTCATGATTTGCTAGAAAAAACAACTGAATCTCCCTTAAATCACAACCTCCACAATCTTAAACAAGGGAAAAGAATGAACCTGTTGGACAATACAGATTTCAACAAACAGATGGAGTGGTCATGGGTGAAATGCTTTTCAGTTTCAGTCTGTTCAATGCAGGCTGATGACCTGACAGTAAACAACAACAACAATTATATTACCTTTATTACCTGACACTGTCACCTTAAGGTGAAAGTATTACCTTTCACTGCCCGCTCCCTCTTCTAGTCACCCTGTTGGTGAGGGTGCCCCTTTAAATGCACTGGATGTACTCAACAAAGCAATTGACAGGTGAATGGAGACAATGTAGGGTTGAGATTATCCCTTTGTCTGTCAGAAGACATGAAAACCTTCCTGGTGCTGGTTCCATGATAAAATACATCCAGTACACCTGGTAAAGTGGTTGGTGCTAGGAAGAAGGTCTCAGCATGAAACCATGGGATTAAAAGAAACGGAAGGTTTTAACTGAGAAGTGGTCTTTTGACATATCTAGGAGGACAGTAACTTCTGAAAAAGAACTGGCGCAGGTCATAATGACCTGTCCATCCCATACCAGCTTGGAAATGTGGATATAGAGATATTGATGATGATGATGGTGGTGGTGGTAAAAGAACCTAAAATCTATAGAGTGCCAACACTTTAAAAGGAATACCAATTCTTTCTTTCAGCTACTGCACACCTCACCATATTACTATAGTGAGGAATGCAGCAACTCATTTAAAGAGACATGTTGTTGTTATTGTTGCTTTTGTGGCTTGTTTCCAGGTCTGCCTTGATTCATCAGCAGTAATAAAAGACTTTCCAGTCTAGCCCATCCCGCCTCCTTTTTTAACTTATTCTTCATTCCCTCAGGTACAGTATGTTTTGAAGACTACACTATCTAATGGTCATTACTTCTTTAAAAATGGTAAGCAATGATTTGAGGGCAATGTAGCTACCATTTTTAACTGGTCAAACGGACATAGATGCTCCACTTTTGGCTTGAGAGGAAAGTGTGTAACTACTGTTGGTGGTTTGCTGGTATGAAGTAGTGTCTTTAAACTCCCACCCTACCCAAATTTAGGGCTTTGTACCTATGCTAGAAACAATATCAAAGAATGGCAGATTAGAAGAAGCATTAGAGTAGTATTTATGCTCTGAGTTCAAATCCTACTCTGGTTGACTGTCTTTCGTCCTTCAGAGATGAAATAAAGTACCAATCAAGTATAGGGATCAAAGTACTCAACTACCCCACTCCTCCTTGTGCCTATGTTAAGAAACATTACCGTCATATGTAATTAGATATACAGTTAAATGTTTGTCCCCTAAACTTACATAAATAGGGGCTTAGAGACTAATTATTTACCTTTCCCTTACCATATTCCTGTTAAAATATCCTGCTTTTGTTTCAATTGGTTTTGAAAATAATAAGGAATTCAGTAAAATAAAGAGGGTCTTTGGAATTGAAATTACCATGAAATTTTGATGGAAGGTTTTAATTGAGATCAGCTTAAAATCAGGAAGTCAGTGTTGTAGAAGCAGAGGCAGTCTCAGGTGAATTGGTATTCAAAGGGTTAATCTCCATGCAGAGGATTATAGAGATCAGCTTAAAATCAGGAAGTTAGTGTTGTAGAAGCAGAGGCAGTCTTGGGTGAATTGGTATTCAAGGGGTTAATCTCCATGCAGAGGATTATTGAGATCAACTTAAAATCAGGAAGTTAGTGTTGTCTCGGGTGAATTGGTATTCAAGGGGTTAATCTCCATGCAGAGGATTATTGAGATCAACTTAAAATCAGGAAGTTAGTGTTGTAGAACCAGAGGCAGTCTCGGGTGAATTGGTATTCAAGGGGTTAATCTCCATGCAGAGGATTATTGAGATCAACTTACCATTAATTCTGACACATCGTCCACATTCTGTCCCTTCATTGTGTGTTGGTTTATTTCCAAAATCTCATCCCCTTCATGCAAAAGGCCTGGTTTAAAGAAGAAAATAAAAACAAGTCAGAAAGGAAAAAGCAACTCTCATATTAGACACTCTGTCTCTCTCCCCCTCTCTGTCTCTCTCCTCTTCTCTGTCTCTCTCCCCCCTCTCTGTCTCTCTCCCCCTCCCCTCTCTCTCTACATATTTTTCTTTTTTTGTCTCTCATTGTATGTCTGCTTCTGTTTCCATGTACCTCTAGCTTCATGTATCTCATTGTCAATGTCTCTCTGAGCATATATGTACATAAGTCTGTCTGTCTGTCTCTCTCTCTCTCTCTCTCTAATATCATCATTCAGGTTACTAGAACAATACTGAAAATGTCTTCTTTTTTTCTTCTTCTGAGACATGAGATTACAAATTGAAAAAGACACAGAGATAAAACTGACAGACAAATAGACAGGTACATAAATAGACAACAAAAAAAGAAAAAGTGGACAGGCAGACATACAAAGTAGAAATGGACAGACAGGCAAGTGAACATAAGATGGTAGAGAGAGAGTTAAGTGGGAGGAAATAGAAATGCCAAGAAATAGAGAGAGAGAGAGAGAGACATGCGGATAAGTAGGAATGTAGAGACACAATTACTGTTTAGCCCTAGGTCAGTGCTGAATAAAGAGATTCATAATGAAAAGCATTCCAGCCTGGGATCACCCTGTTTGTCTTTAAGGCATAGTATATCTAAGACTACATTATCTCAGGTATCCTTTTTAAGAGATGAGGGAGATTTGGTTGTTTTTTCTTGACATTTAAGTAACTGTGGAAATGCTTCCTCCATTGGTTAGTCAACCACAACAAACAGACAGAAAAGGGTAGACCACCTAATGTACCTTCTTAAGACACTAGGGTAGTGGTCCCCAACCTTTTCACTACCAAGGGCTCCTTTTATTTAAATGAGTTTTCTCACAGACCCCTATTAATATGCTTGTCCTTGGGGGGGGGGGTGAAATTTTGAATTTAGTTCATGGACCCACAGAACTACCTTTGCAGACCATCAGGGGTCCACGGACCACAGGTTGAGAACCACAGCACTGGGTGTGATACGAGGGAGATTTGACTGCTATTTCTTGACAGCCGAGTGATTATGTCAAAGCTTCTCCCAATTGTAGTCAGCCGCATTGAAACAGGGAGGCAGAAATGGTTAGAGATACAGTTTGTCAGATAAAAAAAAGAAATGAATTGATGTATAAATAAGGTGAATGACCAGAGAGAAGTGGACAGAGTGATGGACAGACAAACAGACATGTAAGAAAATAGGTAGGCAAGAAGAAATATCTGGTGATTAATCCTAATGAAAAACAAGCAAGATTTTAATTACACAAAAACATCTTTGGCATCCTCAAGTAAGCCTCAACTTGTTTATCAAGTTTGAAGTTGAAAGAACATGTTTCTTCTTGTTACAGACTCACACACACACACACAAATTATATAAACTTTATATATATATATATATATATATATATATATTAATAATAATAAAGGAGTTACGACGCAAAAACGTATAAATTCAAAAGAACATATTTATCTTCTTCAATATATATTTCAGTATAAAGAATTCATTAAGATGCTTAAATCAAAATTTCTTTACACATCATTCAGGAACAGATATAACATCAGAAAAAATACACTCCGTTTAAAA
>NC_068991.1:77989979-77994928 GCF_001194135.2 Octopus bimaculoides
TATATATACACACATTACATACACATATGCATATATAGACAGTAAGAGGGAGACAGAGTATGAAGGATAGAAAGGTAATGAAATATAATGGGAGGGGGAAGACAGTAGTAAGGGAAGAAGTATGAGAAAGTGGGAGGGCAAAAGGAGTGAGTAAGGAAACAAAGCAACGGGGGGGGGGGCAAGACGGGTGCAATAAGAGATAAACAATGCAAAGGAAGGGGGAAGAAGGAAAGAAATTTGAAATTTGGCAAGGAATTTGTTAGAAATATATCCTCAATGCATTTAGTGAAACTGCTGGAAACTGTCTGCAAATTTTGATGAAAATTGGAATATAATTGAAAAATATATCTAATTTTGAGACAAGGTCAACAATTTTGAAGGAAGTGGATAAGTAGTTAACATTGACCCCAGTACTTCAATGGTACTTTATCAACCCTAAAAGGTTGAAAAGTAACACAGGCGTAAGTGGGATTTGAACTCAGAATGTGAAGAACCAAAAGAAATACTGCTAAACACATTGTCTGATGCGCTAACAATTCTGCCAGTTCACTACCTTAGATAGACAGACAATAATCGCAGATATGCATCTTAAATCATCTTAAATAACGAGGCATAACAAACCAGCCAGCCAGCCAATCAATGGTCCCAAGACATTCCTCACTGTCATTAATATGGATACATAACCAATCAACGAACCAACTATGGGTCCCCAGTCAATCAGCTATAAATGCCCCCACACAGCAGTAATCAATATACAACAAACTGATTGAATAGAACAACACTTCCTAAATCTCAGAGGAACAACTGAGCTAAATGTAGCTAATCTTGATGCAGTTATGAATTTCCATCCAAACCGAACTGTCAAGGGAAACTAAACACAGAAGAAACCAGAATTTTGAACTCTTCTTGGTATTTATTTATTTATCAGTCATCAAACAGAACAACTATATTCTTATTTTCCTGTCTTTAATTATATCCATCTTTAATTATATCCATCTTTAATTATATCCATCTTTAATTATAACGACTTCACTTCAAAAGGTCACTGCTGGATTGATTACCAGACATGTCAAAATATTCCAACTATTTCTGTATCTTTCTCAAAGAATCAAGGTATGAAGGAAAGACAGAACTTCCTATAGAAACAACAAGACCAAATACCAAATACATTACCTGTTTTATTTGGTTCTTCACAAAAAAGAAACAAAAAAAAATTGTTAAAGGTTTAGATAATAGCTTCTTCATAGCAATATTTTTTATATAATATGGAATTTCTTTCAATAATCTTTAATGAATCAAGATGACTGGTTTTTGTTGTTATTGTTGTTTAATAATGACTTAATTTTATGCCAAATTAACTCAGTTGACTGCTAAAGTACAAATGCTTATAACACAGTCAATTTGTGTGTGTGTGTGTGCTTATATATGTATTTATGTGTATAGACAGACAGACAGACAGAGAAACCATGGTCACTAAAGTTTGTTATTTTTTTGTAAATTGAATAATTCAAAGAAACGATATCGCAGACAGACAATCCTTAAGTTAGTAACACAAGAGGATCTGGAATAAATAAATGAAGAAATTGTTGATAAATGTATTATTTAGAAAAACCATTCAAATCAGGTTTCATATTCTTTAATTTCTATGACTTTCAAAAATTTTACAGCATTGTAATGGAAAAAGCCTCAACATCATTGCTGAGCCGAAATTTGCAAGAAATAGCAGCCAAATCTATTCCTCAGTTACATTTTACTATTGTTTTAAAGAAAAAGATACATAACACAAACATTCCCAGAAATATAAAAAGATGAGATGGTCATTGATGGAATGCAAGTTGATCACAGAACATTTTGATCCAGCTTGACCTAGGGTTAAAACAACAAGCGGTAGTGAGATGTCCTCGACACAACATGAAAAGTTTGACCGTTTGGTTGGACTTTCTTTTGGTGCCAAGCAACAAGGGTACAAAGAGAGCTAAACCTTGTGAAATAGCAGCATAAAACACAAGTCAAATAGTAAAATACAAATCACAGTAGAGCCTGGAGTAGTTTTTACAAAAGTAAATCAAAAGGACAGAGCAAAACATTGAGCTCAAAACTCAAGCAAAATAAAAGAGGGGTTGCAACAGCGTTGAAATATTTTTTTATGTTTTCATAACTTGGAGACTAATTCCTTCTTGGAATAAAGATTATTGGCCAACATAACACGGCAGTCCTGGTTTAGGATGAATGTTGCTGTAATTTAACCCCTGGAGATATCGTCTCCAGCTGGCTATACGACATGATCTGTGTCCTTATATTTTTGAACAGAGGAATCTAGCAGCCCCACCCAACTCAAAACAATATCTGTGCATCGCGATTTCCAGGTTATTTCTCTTCATCAGCACAATAATTACAGCAACATTCATCCTAAACCAGGACTACCATGTTATGTTGGCAAACAATCTTCACTACAAAGTACTGTTGCTAAATATCTCTTGTGAGATTTAAAAATAGTAATTTTCTAATTCCTTCTTGGAGTAAAGATCATAAGACCTTGAGACAAAGAGTATTAGTTTAAAGGGAGCCCTTACAAATGAGCATTTTGTTAATCTGTGAGTGCAGAATTTAAAGGCATTGTTGCACAGCAAAATCATTCAAATGCTAAAACTATTTAGATCATGTGTTGTAGAAAAGATGAAAGTAATTTGGTGAGGAGAGAGGTGGAAATGAAGCAGATGTGGAGTAGAAACAGAAGGAAGCCAAAAGAGAGGGGGCTAAAAGTGATGGCCAAAAAAGAGGGGGATAAAAGTGATGAAGAAGGAAAACAAAGGAAGTAAATATATATTTACCACTCTTATCTGCCGCACCTCCTTTGACTATGCGTGCAATTATCACAGATTCGCCTTCATTTTTGACAGTAGCACCCTGGGATGAAATAATAAAAATGAAGCAATCAAAATAGTGGGAAATAAATTGACAAAAGCAATAAAAGACTTGGGAATAAATGCTAATCAAAACTTTGAACTGTTCAAGACAGATGCAACACATGTGAATTTCAACTCTAGGCCCCAGTGGAACTCCACCAGTTCTAGGCTAACTATCCCTAGCAGCAGATGGGCCACACTCTTGACCAATGAGAAACAGCTAAATGGCTGACTAAACCCATTCTGTGTAGCATGTACCTCCATGTCCCCTACAACCAAAACTCTCTGCCAGTTATGAGGTCAAGGGTTCCAGCTGATCCAATCAACAGAGCAACCAGCTCATGATATTCACATGCGAGTCACTGAGAACTCCACAGATACACGTAACCTTAACATGGTTCTCAGGGTGATTCAGTACAACACACAATGTGACAAGTATGACCTTTTGAATTACAGGTAAAAACTTATTTCTGCCAGCCGAGTGAGTTGGAGGAAGAGGAAAAGGAGGGGGGAAAAGCAGAGGGAGAAGAACAGAAGGAAACAAGTTTGCAGACCCCTAATCTATCCAACATGACAGGCTGGTTGTTATGTTTGATAAATAATATTTTATAATTCTCTCCATAAATCTACATCCATCAATATTTCTAAAACCAAGAGCCATCTTTTGGGGGAACAAAGATGAATAAGAGTAAACTGTGGCTTCTCAGAAATCAGATTTCAAAAACACAAAAACAAAAAGCGTAGCTGTAGATGAACTTACCAGCGGTTCTGAAGTCTTTTCTAAGTGAATAATTCGGACAGCACCTTCTCCATACTGTTTAAAAGAATAATCTTTAGTTTCCTTGTCTTCGGAAAATCTTGGGTTTCCTGAGAGTTGATCGTGGACTTTGAGTAAACTCTGAAAATAAATAGCAGAAACAGTTTTTAATAACAAGTATAAGACACATGGCTATGCGGTTAAAAGGTTTTACTTCCCAATCACATGGGTTGGGGTTCAGTTCTATGGTGTGGCACCTTGGGCAAGTGTTTTTTTCTGTAGCTGCACGTCGACCCAAGCTTTGGGAAAGGATATGGTAAACAGAAATTGAAAGAAGCTCACTGTGTGCGTGTGTGTGTGTGAAAGCATGTGCATGCATGCATGTGTGCATGTGTGTGTCTCTTTCACTGCTCCTGTCTTGACATCATGTGATGGCTGTAAACGAGAGTCACCATCACACAAGCAGCACACGTCGTTTCTAATCTTCTACGTAAACGTGTCTGACCCAGGGAAATCAATTACCTGACTGGGAAACAGGTGAGAATTGGCAACAAAAAGGGTATCTGGCTGTAGAAAATTTGTCTCAATGAATTCTACCTGACCCATGCAAGCATGGAAGAATGGACATTAAAACGCTGATGGTGGTGGTATGTAGGTATGTGTAGAAGTGTGTTACGCATATACATATATGTGTAACAGATGTGTTTGTATGCTATGCATCTATTTTTATGAGTATGTGTGTGTTACTTATATATATGTTTGAGTGTTATGTACACGTGTGTATATATATATATATATATATATATATGTATGAGTGTGGTCACAAAGATTACAATATCATAGCCAAAAGCATCATCAGTGAATAAAAGATGTAGAATGGTTGACAGCTGAACACAAACCACTATTAGTTATGAGTTCATAATAAAATTCACCACATACACACACACGCGTTTAGACTTCAGATTCCATTGCAAGCATGCATCAAGCACTTTATGCCTTTGCATGGAAACCACACACACACACACACACACATTGTGTGCTTGTGCATAGCAAATCTAATGAGTATTTCACATTTAACCCTTTCATAATAAATGACACATTTACAGCAGAATCGTTTGCAAATAGGGAAGTCTATATTGATTTCCATTACATGTCTCTCTCTCTCTCTTTCTCTCTCTCTCTTTCTTTCTCTCTCCATCTCTTTCTCTCTCCATCTCCATCTCAGGACTTGAAAGGTTCAACATGTTGACTGAGATTCACGACTAAGCAAGTGTTACCCCCACCCC
>NC_068991.1:77995073-77999561 GCF_001194135.2 Octopus bimaculoides
TCAACATACTGATTGGAACATTTACAAGAGTTTACCAAATGGTTCTTCTATTAGCAGAATGTTGATATCAAAGGGTGAGGAAAAAGTAGAAATAGAGAAAAAGCACCACTTCCCTCCATCCCTTCCCCCTCTCCCCCCCACTCAATACAAATGATGTTGTTCCAAAAATAATGTAAAAAAAAAAAGACAACAAAAGTTGTAAAATAAAAATTAAAAGTGGAGATATTATTTATGGTAACATGGTGAAGAATGAATAGAGAAGTCTGGCAATGGAGAGGAAAGGGACTGGATTAATAAACTAAGCTTGCTTCCCAACCATGTGGTCTTGAGTTCAGTCCCACTCTGCAACGCCTTGGGCAAGTGTCTTCTACTGTAACCCCAGGCTGACCAAAGCCTTGTGTGTGGATCTGGTGGATGGAAACTGAAAGAAGCTCATTGTACATATGTGCATGTGTATGTGTGTGTGTGTGTATGTGTGTGTGTGTTTGTCTCCCAGCATTGCTTGAGAACTGGTGTTGGTTTGTTTACGTCCTCCCTGAAAAACATGTCTGGCCAAGGATAAATCCTTGGTTGGAAAATCTGTCCCAGCAAATTTCATCTGACCCATGCAAGCATGGAAAAGTGGACGTTAGAATAAAGATGACTATATGTGATTCACCGAAAGAATTTAGCTATTGCTGTGTTTTAGCTATTACTATGTTCATAAATTAATCAAATTTATTTATTAGACACATGAGACAGTTAAAAAGGTTTATCATGTCAATGAGGTTGTATAACATTCATGTATATCTTTATAGCTCATGCATCAAATTAATTTATTTCTGTATTTAATTCAATTAATCTAATTAAATTATCAATGTAGTGATAACTATAAAATCGTTGGGTATGTCCCATAGTAAACGTTAGTGCGTGTGTAGAGAGAGATTTGAGAGACAGAAACTGAAAGAAACCTGCCATATATATATCATACTTAAAGCAGATACACCACTGAAAGCCTAATAAACTGCAGTACTCATACCAAGACAACATCTCATAAATGTATAGTGTTAAAAAGCTCAGAAATATATCAGTGACAAGCAAAAATCATCCAATGGGAATTCAAAATGTGCATTTCTGCCTCTCTAGGTTTCGTCAGTAGCAACTATCCACTGGCAACCACATGGTAAGAAATTTGCTTCCCAACCACACGGTCCCAGGTTCAGTCCCATGGGGTGGAACCTACGGCAGATGTCATCATCTATAGCCTCAGGCTGACTAAAGCCTAGTGAGTTGATTTTGTCTGTGTATTTAGATAGTTATGGCCAGTTCATAGGGTTACCCATGGTTTCACATCTGTAAAGCACTTTACAAACATCTCATGAGACCCTAAAGCCTAAAGCCAAATGCCTTATGGATGCAAAACCCTCAGTGACCCCATGAACTGGTCATTACTATCTTTATCTAAATACTCTACTGCTCTGTAACTCAGAGTGTGCACTTCTCTTCCGGATTTATGAGTTACTGATGATGTATGTATGTTGTCTTAATGCACACACATATATATCATCATCATCGTTTAACGTCCGCTTTCCATGCTAGCATGGGTTGGACGATTTGACTGAGGACTGGTGAAACCGGATGGCAACACCAGGCTCCAATCTAAATTTGGCAGAGTTTCTACAGCTGGATGCCCTTCCTAACGCCAACCACTCAGAGAGTGTATATATATATATATATATATATATATATATATAGATATACACTTCTTTACTGCCCACAGGAAGACTAAACAGAGGGGACAAACAAGGACAGACAAAAGGATTAAGTCAATTAGATCAACCTCAGTGCGTAACTGGTACTTATTTAATCGACCCCACCAAAAGGATGAAAGGCAAAGTCAACCTCGGCGGAATTTGAACTCGGAACATAATGGCAGATGTAATACTGCTAAGCATTTTGCCCAACATGCTAATGATTCTGCCAGCTCCTCACCACCTTTATATCATTAAATATATATATATATATATATATATATATATATATATCCAGGGATCAGCAACAGTTGCTTCACCACATACCGAAGTTCAGAAGTAGCAGCTAAAGTGCTGAAACTCCAACAGATAGCAGTACTTGTAACTCACAAAGGCAAAACAAGAAGAAAAAATAACGAACCTAACCAGTCGTAGTTAATCATAGACGCATTTCTGGCTTAGAAGAGTAAAAACTTTTCATTTCCTCATCAGTATGATATTCCAGTTGCAAATTTGACGATGCTAGCAATAAATTTCTTTTTTATCAATTTAATGGTTTTCCATATTCCCAGAAGAAATTGCTTACCTGAAAATTTGGTTCATTTATGATGTTGAAGAGTTCTGTAGAGGAAGTATCTGTACAATGATCCCTCATATCCAAGATTCTCAGAAGGTGCTGATATGATGCATCTGAGACAGATTTGCAATTGGAAGTAGTAATGACTTTGTTATGTATCTTCACAGCTGTCTGGAATCGTGGGTTGTGGAATAAAACTGATAGCTGACAGAGATCGTTCTTCATATCCGGCTGATTTTCAAAATAATTTTCTGATTGTTGCAAAAATCCAATCAAATCAGCAACATCTGTGAAGAAACAAACAGAAATTAAACCATCAGAGAATTGAATTAATTCCATTCATTTATCTTTTCTGCCAACTATCCCTGGAAGGATTGTGGGAATACAGTTCTTAGGAAATGGCATCATAGGGTCCTATCAGAAGCAACCATTATCAGACTTTCCCAGATGGAATTTCTAAGTGTGTGACTAAGCATATTCTCCAATTATTTTGTTCTTGATTGGCTCAGCTTAAAGAATCTGTCTGGTGATTCTTTCCTGTAACATTCTAATCACAAGGGTGTGTAGTGCCAGAGCTGAAACTGCTCAAAGCAGAGAAGTAGTGGCCTGACCCCTAGAGAGACACCCTGATCTCAAAGCTATGCACCCTGTTCAGTAATTAAGTAGGGTATTTTACTTATGGGCAGCAAATTAGCAGAGTTGTTAGAGCATTGGATAGAATACCTCATAGCATTTGTTCCAATTCTCTGTAATCTGAGTTCAAATTTTACCAGGGTCAACTTTGTTGTTTATCCTCGGGGAGTGGAGTCAATAAAATAAGTATCAATTCAAAGCCATGGATTAGTGATGCCTTGTGATACTTGCTCTGGTTCTTTGCATTCTGAGTTCAAATCCCCCCCCCCCCATGGCCTACTTGGATGATCATTTTGAAAATAGTGGAGAATTTAGTAAAATCACTGTCGTTATTAGCTGGGATTTAAGATGAAACTTTGATAGGTTTTTGTTTTAGATCTTTTTAAAACAAAAAGTTTGTACATCAGAACCAGGAGCAGTCTCGAGTGAGTTGCGGGGGGGGGGGGGGTGAAGGTGGGCAAACTCAAGAGGTTTAAGACAGCTTGGTCATGGCTGGAATGGCTTTGATCGTAAATCTGCAGGATCAGATCTGACCAGGAACTCAACAACAACAACTTGAAATTTATAAACAAAAGCAACATTTGTATATTTGACAAATATTTCATGAGTTTGTGATTCTGAAGGGTTCTTAGCTTTCAAGTATAGTTTGGCAAAGAACAAACCCTGCCATGCATCAGACAAAAATTCACCTTGTGTTTCTGAAATACAGGAAACTAAAAGAAAGCTTTATTGAAAGTTAAAAGAACATGATCTGTTGCATCGATTTCAGTTGCATGCAGGTAAGTGGTTCTGTTAGAACTTTCCATTTTGTGGGAAGAACATACCATGGAGGCATTTGGGAGGAAGCGATGAAAATATTCTAGGCTGGTGGAATTATGTCAAAACAAAGAGTTACAAGGTGTGTTCCCACAGAGATGGGATGCAGAGGGTTCACAGAGGAGTCTCGCAGCAGAGCAGGGCTGTGGAGTCAAAATAAAAAACTTTGACTCCTCTACTATTGGCACTCTGACTCCGACTCCTCTATGTAATTAAGTGATCGCTGTCTATTTTACCAACTCCGACTACCCCTTAATTGTTTCCAACTCCGACTCCATGACTCCGACTCCACACCCCAGCTGCAGAGTCTACAACATTCTGGTCAGTGCAGGGGCAGTAGGCTAGAAGGCCATCAAGTTAGCAATGGGGGTAGCAGAGGTTGTTTTAAAGTGGACCTGTATCAAGAACTGTGAACCCTGGATTGGGTACTGCTCCCTGGGGTGGTGCTAACTGCACACAAGGTAGGGCTTGATCAGCCTTGGCCACATCACCTGAGTGAGAGTATCTGGTTGCTGCAAGACCTCAAACACCCAATGGTCTTACTAACGACATGCCTCGGGGCAACTCAAAATGATGAGCAAACTAATGTTCTACAGATTCTGATGGGTTTGGCAATTTGCTGATTGGGAATTGTCAACACAAAGTCACTGCTTTTGCTCAAATGATTTCATGTGAAAACATCACACACACACACACACACACACACACACACACACACACACACACACACAC
>NC_068991.1:77999571-78003358 GCF_001194135.2 Octopus bimaculoides
CACACCCATGCACGTGCATGATTGGCTTCAATATAGTTTTCAGCTAACAATTTCAATCACAAGGAATTGGTCATGAACTCAAAGCCATGCAGAGTCTACCTTTATTTTTCTTATTGTTGGTGGGGGAGGGACGGAAGCCATCCATAACAGGGTTTCTAAGGCTGGTGAGAAAAAGAGAAGTTATCTCCACACTGAAATCCTGACTTGATTGCTTGCAACAAAATGAATGCCAATAAAAGCACCCAAAGAGTAGGTGGTGATGTTAAAATAGGAGATGGATTCAACTTACCATCCACATAGGCCACAGCAGGATTTGAACTCAGAACACAAAAAGCAAAGAACAAATGTTGCCAGGAATCCCAGCTGATGCTCTGACAAATCTTCCAATTCACCATTTAAGATTTGGTAATTTATTTATTAACACCAGAATGATGAATAGCAAAGCTTACCTTGGTGGGATTTGAATTCAGAATGCAAGAAGGTGGAGTAAATACCACAAGGCAGTTTGGCCAACACTTTATCAACTAATTGCCCTTGTATAATGAAAACATGGCCCTTTCACTTTATCTATGACAGCAGTGGATCCCAATAAAAACTGATTTGGATAAAATGATCCATCAAACCCATGCCAGGATGGGAAATAAAAGTAAAAATGATGACTTATTTCTAAACAAGGTACAAGGTTTGTCAGCTTGATGGAGATGATGGTCATTTAAGATCGATCCCCACCACCACACCTTCACCATCCACCCCAACCCACCACCACCACTCTCACTATTAGTTGGTTTGTAATACACTTTATTGCCTACACCTCCCCAGAAATATGAAAGAAAGCCAAATCGATCCTCAGCAGGATTTGAACTCCGAACGTAAATAAAGAGAATATACTAGGTTTAAATTCAAATTGGTGACAACAAGATTGACGACATCCAGAAATGATACAGACAGGAAGGAAGGAGCAAAATATGATGGAAATGAGAATACAGTGACCGCTTCTCCTCCTGCTGCTGCTGCTGCTGCTGCTAATTATTATCATTATTTTTATGAGTCAGGAGTGACAGTCACCTATGGATACGTGTCTCGGTAGCACTACTTGCTTTATGGGCCTGTGGGGGTCATGAGATAACTTAGAAACCCTCTCAATTCTCTCACCTTTCGATTCAGCAAAACTCCAGAATGTGAGAGTGAAAGGAGGAGGAGGAGAGCTTCACCAGTATATAACTGGTACTCATTTGCAGATGATTAAACTGAAACAACATAAAGTGGAGTACCTTGCTCAAGGACACAGTATGCTACCCACTCTGGGAATTGAACCTACGACATTATGACCCTGAACCAAGCACCCTAACCCAAAGGCCACTACCACAAGTGTTACTACTACTACTACTACTACCAGTAATTCTACTACCAGTGTTACTACTACTATTACTACTAGTTTTACTACTATATCTAGTCTTACTGCTACTACTGCTAATAATAATAATAATAATGTGTGTAATAAAAGCATTAAGCAAATGGTAATATCTAGCTGGATTATATGATAAAACGAAGTCATACAGAGTTAAGTATTCGGGGGGGGGGGGCATAAAACATAACGAACAATGTGAAGAGACAACAGCACTACTAATTAAATATATAGTAATTAGTCGAAAGAAAGACTTACAGCTGCACAAGCACAGCACACACACACACACACACACACACACACACACACACACACACACACACACACACACACACACACACACACACACACACACATATATTCAAACATACATATTAGAAAACTTTCACTCGTTACAGTAGTAATGTATCAAATGCATCTTTAATTAATTAAGGGCCCAACCCCCACCACACTTCCTACCTTCCACTAATTATATTTTGTAGTAAGAGTACAAAAATCACGCACGCACGCGCGTACATACAAATTAATGTATTCTTACAAAACAACATTTTCACCTGGCCTAATCTTCTTTGGTGATTAGCTTCCATAGTGAAGATTAAAACGTCACCACCGCCACCACCACCATCATCATCATCAGCAGCAGCAACACTGTTGTAACATCATCATTATCAATAACTAACTACCTTGTAATAATATCTTTCATTAATTCACCACCAGGTGTCACAATGACATGATTACATGTCTACTTAGTCTACGATACAACGGGGTGGGGGTGAAGGTAGGTGGATTACTATTCTGAGGAGAAACTGAAGTTATAACTATTATCCATTTACTGTGAAACTGCTGTGCTGTGCATGCGTGCGTGCACGCATGCATGTGCGTGCACGCATGCATGTGCATGCGTGCTCGTATGTAAAATACTGATCTTCAGTCTAATCTCTTCCAACCCCAGATCTTTTTTTTTTTAATCTTTATGTCAGGAGGGAAGGAAATTCCCATGACTTATCACAGGGTCTCCAAGACTGGCAAAAGGAAGGGAAGATGGAAGGTTCCCTCAAACTAGAATCTTGGCTCAAATACTTGTATCAGAGTGGACTCTGCTGAAAGAACCCAAGATGTCAGGAAGTGGTTTTAAACCAGGCAATGGGTTGAGTCTACAATCTAAGCAGGGCACAGCAGGATTTGAACTCAGAACACAAAAGAGCCGGAAGATATGTAACAAGACAGGCAGTCCAACATTCTTACAGAATCACAAATCCACCCACCTTGGATTGGTATTGGTTTTCATTAACCCTGAAAGTATGAAAGGTAAAGGTGACCTTGGCAGGATTTGAACTCTGAGGGTAGACAGTTGGAACAAATACAGCAAAGCAGTCTGTCTGATGCACTAATGAATCATCAGGATTGCCATGTTATGTTGGCAAACAATCTTTACTCCAAAGTAATGTTGCTGAATATCTCTCGTTGTGATATTTAAAAATAGTAATTTTCTAATTTATAGATCAGTGACTAGTTGTCACTTTGGAAACTATATATTTCGAATGAAAATTTGGTAGCGCCACCTCTAGCCAAACAATTATTCTGTGCTGATGAAGAGAAATAACCCAGAAATCATGATACACAGATATTGTTTTGAGCTGAGTGGGGGTGCTAGATTCCCTTCTTCGAAAATATAAAGACACAGATCGTGTTGTATAGCCAGCTGGAGACGATGTCTCCCAGGGCTAAATAACAGCAACATTCATCCTAAACCAGGACTGCCATGTTATGTTGGCTAATAATCTTTACTCCAAAGATTGTTGCTGAATATTTCTCATTGTGAGATTTACAAATAGTAATTTACTAGAATGAGAATGGTTTTTACAGATTCAAAGAATGAAGTAAATGGATTTCCATCCTTTTCAATCCACTGAAAAAAAATCTACTCATTGAATTAAGTTATTAACCTAATTTTTAAGGATGAAATAGATCTTAATATGCTTTGATCTTCATTATATTTGTATTGCAATATAGATGTAATGATTAAAATATGTGTTTCCTTTTTAACCACGAGGCGCAAGAGTGGCTGTGTGGTAAGAAACTTTCTTCCCAACTACAAGGTTTTAGGGTCAGTCCCTCTGCATGGCACCTTGGCGAAGTGTCTTCTACTATAGCTTCGGGCTGACTAAAGCCTTGTGAGTAGATTTGGGAGATGGAAACTGAAAAAAAGCCTGTTGTGTGTGTGCTGGAGCACCGCCTGTAGTCAAGCAAATCGACCCCAAGACTTATTTTTTGTAAGCCTAGTACTTATTCTATTGCTTCCTTTTGCCAAACCGCTAAGTTATGGGGGACGTAAACACACCAGCAATGGTTGTCATACAATGTTGGGAGGACATGTATATA
>NC_068991.1:78003368-78007516 GCF_001194135.2 Octopus bimaculoides
TCAGTTTCTGTCTACCAAATCTACTCACAAGGTTTTGGTCAGCCTGAGGTGCCACACAGTGGGACTGAACCCGGAACAATGTGGTTGGTGAGCAAGCTACTTACCACACAGCCACTGAAAACTTTTTACAATTGGTGCCCCAGCATGGCCAGAGCCTAATAACTGAAACCATGTGAAAATATTATACTTATAGATCACCTTTAGGTCAGACTTTACTATCAGTTCTCATAATCGGAATTGAGAATAAATAAATAAATAAATAAGAAAACAGCAAACACAACCATGAAGAGAGAGAGAGAGAGAGAGAGAGAGAGATAGAGAGAGAGTGAGAGATAGAGAGAGAGTGAGAGAGAGAGTGAGAGAGAGCGAAGGACTAATAGCCAAGAACTTGGCTTCTTTTGATTGGTTGTTTAGGAACAAGGTTTGATGTAATCACACCAAGGAATGTATCCAATGTCAGTGGCATATCTGATTGAGAAGCAATAAAGCCACAAACAAGAATTCCTGAACACGATTGAGTTGATAAAAACCGACAAATGCTTGTAATGTTTCCATCCTTCTTCAGATTTTCAGATTATCGTTACATCTCTTAGTCACAGCTTGCGGTGTCTTTATTATTAACCAGTTGATCTCAGTCGTGATACTGGCATCACCTGCCAATTATTGTTGCAAATTACAAAAAAAAAAAAGACAAACAGAAACTGAAAATAGATGGTTACATATCATATATATGTAAATAGATGTTACATGTATTTCCTGATGGAGAAGAATCGTGTTTAGTTCCAAAGAGAGGTGGGAGAATGAGGGCACCTTTCTAATACCAGGGATGATTGGATGCGGAACAACCCTGTGCAGGTGAGGTCATATTTGCACAGAGAATAAAAAAAATAGAGGAATGAATAATAATTTCGTATTTTGGCACAATGCCTGCAATTTTAGGGAGAGGGAGACAGCCAATAATACCAGCTCCAGTACTTGACTGGTACTCTATTTTATTAACCCTGAAAAGAGGAAAGGCAAACCTGCTTTCAGCAGGATTTGAGCTCGGAATGTAAAGGGCCAGAAAAAATGCCCCAAAGCATTTTGTCCCACATGTTAACCGTTCAGCCAGCTCACTGTCCCAATAATAATAACCCTTTCTACTCTAGGCATAAGGCCTGAAATTTTGGTGGAAGAAGGGCAAGTCGATTAAATCGACCCCAGTATTCAACTGGTACTTAAGTTATCAACCCTGAAAGGATGAAAGGCAAAGTCGACCTTGACGGCATTTGAACTCAGAACGTAAAGACAGAGGGAACACTGCTAAGCATTTCGCCCAGTGTGCTAACGATCCAGCCAGCTTGCTGCCTTAATAATAATAATAATAAAGAAGAAGAAGAATCCTTTCTACTGAAGGCAGAAGGCCTGAAATTTGGGGGCAGCAGGGGAGGCTAGCCGATTACATCGAACCCAGTGTTCAACTGGGACTTGTTTCATAAACTCCGAAAGTCCAACATAGCAGAATTTGAACTCAGAACGAAAAGACAAGCGAAGTGCCACTAAGCATTTTGTCCAGCATGCTACCGATTCTGCCAGCTCGCCACATTAATAATAATGATAATAATAATAATAATAATAATAATAATAATCTTTTCTACTATTGGCACAAGGTCAGTAATTTTGAAGGGAAGGATTAAATCAATTACAGTACATGATGGGTAATTGACCCAAGAAAGATACCCCAGTAATTCACCCACCTAATCATCTCAACCCATTACAGAATAAGAAAGAGTTAGCTATAACAAGCAATTCATGAAGTTCAACATGGCTAAATATGGTGAGGTTTGGCTCAAGCAGAGCTCTGTTTGAGCTGAACTACAAAGAAAGGCATTTTAGCAATAAGCACTTCTATCTTTCATGAAACACAGTGTTGGGTCCAGATCTATTGAATCCAAGCAACGATCACTTCAGCCTTTCATTTTAGTAATGAGTGATTCACTCAGCCACAATGGATGCAGGAGTGGCTGTGTGGTAAGTAGCTTGCTTACCAACCACATGGTTCCAGGTTCAGTCCCACTGCGTGGCACCTCAGGCAAACATCTTCTACTATAGCCTCGGGCCAACCAAAGCCTTGTGAGTGGATTTGGTAGATGGAAACTGAAAGAAACCCGTCGTATATATGTATATATATGTATATGTATGTGTATATGTTTGTGTGTCTGTGTTTGTCCCCCAAACATCGTTTGACAACCAATGCTAGTGTGTTTACGTTCTCGTAACTTAATGGTTCGGCAAAAGAAACCAATAGAATAAGTACTAGGCTTACAAAGAATAAGTCCTGGGGTCAATTTGCTCAACTAAAGGTGGTGCTCCAGCATGGCCACAGTCAAATGACTGAGACAAGTAAAAGAGTAAAGTGAACTTGCTCCCTTCCTTATTTTTTTTTTCTTTAGATTTGAGGGAAATTTGGTTGTCATTTCCGGTAAGGTGAGAGATTAGGCAGGTAATTACATTCATAAACCATCTTAAAATATTTGATGTTCATCCAGTTTTTCAAGTCAATAAAACTTGGTATATTTTTATATTGTAGTGCTATTAACTCGTTCACAAATAACAAGTTCCACAATTATAATCAGTAAAAAAAACAAAAACAATCAAGACATGAAGTCATCTGATAATTTATGGCAGGATAAGATGACATTGCCTTGGTCTAGGTTTCATAATATCTCAAGTTCAATTCCTTCCAGGGTTGATCACACAAATATCATGCAAGTGCTGGGATTAATTCAATTATTTCCTCTCCCAAGATTTATGACACAAAGCCAAAGTTAAAAATTCTGACTAAATAATTCATGTTAGATATAATAATTTATTAAATTCAAGTTAAAATCTTGCTTCAGATGATTTAGCTTTTTATCTTTTAAGAATTAAGGTAGTTCCAAGCTCAACCTATTTGACTTGAGCCGACAGCACTAAAATATAACACCAAAGTGACCAAGACCTTTGGTGATATGCCATGCTCGAGAAAAGTCGTCAAGCCAAGTGGAATCATAGTTGTGGCCAATGCCAGTGTCACATAATTGGCACCCATGCTGGTGGCACATAATAAGCACCCTTACGCCCTTGGTGTTAGGAAGGGTATCCAGCCATAGAAACCAAATCAGATTGAAACCTGGTGTATTACTTATAGCTCACCAGTCAAACAGTCTAACCCATGCCAGCATGGAAAGCAGACACTAAATGATGATGTACATCACACACACACACACACACACACACACACACACACACACACATTGTTATTGATAGAGAGGCACAGTTATGGTTGGGTGGCTAAGAATTTCACTTTTGAACCCAGTGAATAAGAGTTCAGTCTCGTTATGTAAAAACTGTAGGTTGGGATCCTCTATTGGTCAACCCACAGGTCAACCAGTAGACCCTTTGCTTACAATTAATGTTGTTTGTTTCCAGGTCTCTACATAACCATGCCCAGGCTGTACATATGAGAGATTATTACCTTGAATGGAAACAGGTGAGAACTGTGCCAGGAAGAGCATCGGGCCATAGAAAACTCTGCTCCAACATAGTCTCACCTAACCCATGCAGGCATGGAAAGATGGACGTTAAAACAATGATAATGATGATGATGATGATTAATGACTGAGACTGCTGAATGATAGAATCAGTCAGGCACTGAATAAAGTAATTTGTAGTGTTTACTTACAACTCCAGCTCGAATTCCATTGTGGTTAGCTTTGCTTTTCATCCTTCTAAGGTCAATAAAAGAAGTGTCACTCAAGTATAGGAGAGTGGGTGGGGGTGGGGTATGGGGGGTTGATCCCCTCAATGGTTCTGCTCTCCCCAAAATGTGTGCTCATCCACCATTGTAACAAATTATTTATCAACCAGACTTGTTTTCTTCTTTTATGAACATACAAAACACACAATCCAAAGTAAATTTATCCGAGCAAAAACAAATTAATTTGGAGAAGTTAGTAAGCACCTGATCATCATCATTGCCACCACTACAAACACCGCCACCACTACCACCATCACCCTCACCGCTACCACCACCACCATCATCACTGCCACCACCACAACCACCACCATCATCGCTACCACCACCACCACCACCACCACCATCGCTACCACCACCATCGCTACCACCA
>NC_068991.1:78007526-78010269 GCF_001194135.2 Octopus bimaculoides
ACCACCACCACCACCACCATCGCTACCACCACCACCATCATTGCTCCCACCGCCATCATCACCACCATCATCACCACTACCACCATCATCATCATTGTTGTTGTTATCATTGTAACATCCACTTTTACATGTTTGCATGAATCAGACAGGATTTGTTGAGTCAGGTCTTTTACAGCCAGATATTCTTCTTGTCCTGCCAAAACCCACTTGTTGCCAAGCAGGTAGTGTTTCCCACGGTTAGACATATTTTCAAAGAAGATTTGAAATGAATGACACTAATTATGATGACATTCATTCACAAGTGTCAAGTGACATCAAGAAAGGGAAGTACAAACACACAAAACACACACACATATCACAGGATTCTTTCAGTTTCTATCTACCAAATCCACTCAGAAGGTTCAGGGCTAGAGTAGAAGAGACTTGCTTAAGGTACCACACAGTGGGAATGAACCTGGAGCCACATGTTTGCCAAGTGAGCCTCTTAACCCTATCATGCTGTGTTCCTGACATAGCAGGAATACCCTAAATGTCAGCTCTACTGGATTCCCATTAAAGCAGTAACGCACAACACACAGAGGGAAACCAAGATAAAATACTCAATTTAGACAACTGACCCCATTGCAGCAGCAGCAGCTTTGTAGTCAGGTGACGTTATGACTCATTGCTTATGGATGGATTCCCTCCCATACTTGTTGCTCACTTTTGGTTTTAATAAGGTAAAAAAGGGATTTTTGCAATGACACAAGTGTGTGATGAACCCAGCACTTCATCTGGTAAAACAAGCCAAGCGTAGACTTTTTACAGTTGCAGAAATTACTGGTGGAAGTGAGGAGGAAAATAGGGATTTGAATGAAGAAATACAGTAGTTGAGGGATTGGCCTATCCTTGTTATTCTCTTGATATTTTGGTGGGAGGGGGGGGGGTGATTCTGTCAGTTTACCGGCCAAGAACATCTAAGACAGTTAAAAGATATGCCTATTGCTATTATTCTCCTAAATTTTTTTATGATTCTGTTCATTATAGGTGCAGGAGTGGTTGTGTGGTAAGTAGCTTGCTTACCAACCACATGGTTCCAGGTTCATTTCCACTGCGTGGCACCTTGGGCAAGTGCCTTCTACTATAGCCTTGGGCCGACCAAAGTCTTGTGAGTGGATTTGGTAAACGGAAACTGAAAGAAGCCCGTCGTATATATGTATATATATGTGTGTGTGTGTGTGTGTGTCTGTGTTTGACTCCCCAGCATCGCTTGACAACCGATGCTGGTGTGTTTACGTCCCTGTAACTTAGCGGTTAGGCAAAAGAGACCGATAGAATAAGTACTAAGCTTCCAAAGAATAAGTCCTGTGATCGATTTGCTTGACTAAAGGCAGTGCTCCAGCATGGCCACAGTCAAAATGACTGAAACAAGTAAAAGAGTAAAGAGTATTAGTTTGCCTGCAATCGTTACTCTTGACCTGTGTTTGTAACAATTTATGTTTTCTGCCCAGGAGCCTTGGCAAAGGGGAAAAGTTAGATATGTAGGCCGCAGTCTGAGAGGGTTAATCTTGACAATCATGCCTACACCTACAACACAACTGTGCTTGCACCTACAGACAGCCCCTCTACTATGAAGTGGAGGGGCTGTATATACACAAACTTATAGTAAAAAGTGTGGGGGGTATACTTTAGCAGGCTTAGCAGTTTTAAGCTGGGGTTTTATACAAAAATGCAAAGATTAACTGTTCCACAGATTGCCTGAAGGTACATCATAAAAAGCCAGTGAGAAAACTTGCTTTTACAAAATAGGTAACTTTTAACAAAATATTTAATGCATGCATACATTATCTAACACACCTCAAGGCATTTAAATTAGGGAACTTCAACATGGTTGCTTGAACTGATAGAAATAGCAGCCAAATATTGTACTGAATACTTGGTGACATCTTTAAAAAGTGGATAGACATATTTAATAAGGTTTCAAAAAAAAAAAAACAAGAAAAAGAAACCAATAATAAAAGGATGATATGTTTATGGCTCTTTTGTTGAACCACCAAGTTACGAGGAAGTAAACAAACCAACACAAAAGCACACATAAATATACATACAAATAATAGGCTTCTACACAGTTTCCATCTGCTAGATTCACTTCATTGGTCAGCCTGGGGCTATAGTAGAAGACACTTGCCCAAGGTGCTGTGCAGTGGGACTGAACTTGAAACCGTGTGGTTTGCAAAGCCAGCTCCTTAACCACACAGCTGTGCCCTCAAAAATCTACATACATTAAATTCGCCTGTTTTAAAGAAGGATTTTGGAAATATAACCAATGGAGATAATACACGGATCTGACAACTGAAGAGCTGTTACATCAAAATGGTTGGATTCTCTCATTTAACTTTGGTGCTCTTGGAATCGGTAGAAATGGCTGAGTGGTTAAGAAGCTTGCTTCCCAACCATATGGTTTCAGGTTCAGTCATACTCCATGGCACCTCGGCTTCTTTCATAGTCTCAGGCTGACTAAAGTCTTGTGAGTGATTTGATAGACAGAAGCATGTTCGTGTGTATTCGTGTGGCACATGAGACAAGTGTCTTCTACTATAGTCTCAGGCCAGCCAAAGCCTTGTGAGTGGATTTGGTAGACGGAAACTGAAAGAAGCCTCTGTGTGTGTGTGTGTGTGTGTGTGTGTGTGTGTGTGTGTGTGTGTGTGTGTCTTTGTCCCTCATCACTGCTTAACAAATGCTGTTGATGTGTTTACATTTCCCT
>NC_068991.1:78010730-78013373 GCF_001194135.2 Octopus bimaculoides
TTTTTTTTTTTTTTTTTTTGGTGGATAATTAACATCATTACAAGAGTGACCATGAAATTTAATTACACAATTAAAGAGTTAAATATTAACTTCAATAAAAATATTAAATTTAATATCAATGATAAACTGCTTGTTATCAACAATCACAACAACAAAACATCAATAATAATAGACTTGAAAATGTGAATAAATAAATAAACAAAACTGAACATATACCAGCTAAGCTTAGCATGGATTAGTGGTTAGGGAGATGGAGTCGTGATCGTAAGATTGGGGTTTCAATTCCTGGACAGGGTGATGCAAAACACTTCATTTCATGTTGCTTCAGTCTACTCAGGAGTAATCCTGTGATGGACTGGTTTCCCATCCAGAGAAACCAGGGCCATACCCCTTACAGAGTAATGGGGACTAACTAACCTAGCCAAGCTTAGAAGTATTTGTTTGCCTTATCAGAGTGGTGCTGGGGTAAGCAGCCATTTACACCAAACTAGAACCTGGAACTAAGTTACGCTGGTCTGATACTATGACTAAGTACATTAAAAATGGGTGGCGGTGCTTTGAATCATAGCAATGAGACATTGAAGAAGTGTTAGTCACAGGAAAAGAATGAGAGTGAAAATAATGGAGGAAGGTTTATTGGGTCATAGCAAGTGGGTGTAGAAAAAGTGTTTATAGAAGAAAAGGAGGAATACTTAAAAAAAGGAAGTTCTGCATTAATGGTTCTGCCAATTTGCCATACAAGACAATAGAAATACATAAAAAATATAAAATCACTTACTGATGTTTTTGGTCATGTACTCTTCTTTACTGCTTTGGTTAGGTGTGACGGATACTTTGCTGTCGGTGGTATCTTCAGTGAAGCCTGTATTAACATATCCGGTGGGGGGCTTTGTCGACACCTGTTTGCTTTCTAATGCTCGCAACCTTTGAGATTCCCGAAGAGATTTCCTCAAGAACTCATTTTCTCGTTCGAGGCGAGCTTCCTCTTCTCTTCTCTTGTTGAGGTATTCTTGGTGCATCTGGGCACGCTGTAGTTCTTCTTGAGTCGGAAGCCGCTGTGGCAAAGTATTGGTATTCTTATAGATAGCTTCATTTGACAAACTCTCCCTTGAGTTACTAGCAGATTGTAGGGGAGAGGATATTTTAGGTTTTGTAGGGGTCGAAGACGGTGGTGGATATCGAGGAGTGGACTTGACAGTGCCAATAAAGCTTTCAGGGCAATCAACTGCCATTTCTCGGTGGGGTCCTCGGTCTTCCATTTCATAGGGATTTTGAAAGTAATCAACATTCACATACTGAGAATTATTTAAAGAATTTAGGCTGCCAGTTTTCTGGGTATAAACAAGGCGTGCCTGTTTGTTGACGTTCTCTATTAAGGGTATTTCACTGCTACCCCTATTACTGGGAATTCCGACTTGCTTTCTCTTTGAGTCTGAATACCCATTCATTTCTTGCTCTTCTGTAAGGGTCATCCCCAATGATTGAGATTTAGCCCCTTCAATATAAGGTTTATCTGAAAGTCTACTGTTTTCTTCGAGAGGCAAAACTCTCTTCCTTTCGTCAGGTAAATTTCCAGGTGTATCAATGTTCTCTTTTTCAGTGTTTTCCTCGTCTGATGAAAGTCTGGTCATATCATTGGAATGGTAATTGCTGTTAGGAAAGGTGTCTGCCAGCTCTGCTAAGTCCCGTTGCACAGAAATGTTATAAGCATCCTCTACAAAATTAATTTCAGGAACTAAAAAAAAAAAGAAAGAAAAAAAATTAATACAAAACATATTTCTAACAAACACAAAATGGTGGGAGGAGGAGGAGGAGGAGGAGGGTGGGTCGAAATATAGTTGATCTGATTCAACTATATTTAGCTAATGCATCCTTTTAGTGACCATCCCCATAGAAGGATGAAAAAATGAAGTTGATCAGGAAGAGATTTAAAACTCAGAATGTAAAAGCTTGTAACCAAATTTTACAAAGTATATTACACAGCGTTAACAACAACAACAACAACAACAACAGTTGTTTCTGATTTAAGTGCAAAGTCAGCAATTTTGAAGAGTGTTAATATCAACCCCAGTACATGACTGGTACCAGGGTCATCTTAGTAGCATTATGGACCCCCAAGGAAAATCAGGGCATTGGGCACTATAGTATCTATTCATTGACAGCAAGATGTGGCACAGAACTGGGCCCCTAGACATGTGAGGTACCCCACCTCCCGAAGCAACTTCCCAATGAGCTCATGCCTTAAGACAGCGCTGACTGGTGCTTTATTTTATCAACTTTGGAGGATTAAATGGTAAAGTTGGCTTTGGTGGGATTTGAACTCAAAATATAAAGAACCGGAACGAATACCGAGGTATTTCCCCAAATGCTGCTCAATCATATGGTTTGGGGTTCAGTCCAAGCACACAGCATCTTGTGCTAGTGTCTTCTACTGTAGTCAGGGCCAACCAAAGTCTTAAGAGTGGATTTGGTAGATGGAAACTGAAAGAAGCTTGCTGTACATATCATAATCATTTTAATGTCCACTTTTCCATACTTGCATGGGTCAAACAGAATACATTGAGGTAGATTTAGCATAGCCCAGTGGTCACCATTGCCAGCCCCTGCTCGTTTCCAAACAACCTAATATTACCCCCCCCCCCC
>NC_068991.1:78013390-78015903 GCF_001194135.2 Octopus bimaculoides
CCCCCCCGAGACCCTTGAACACTAAACTGGCAAAATGGCTGGACAGGTTTTCCATGGAAGATGGAAAATGAACAGCATCACTTGTGTGCTGAAGTTGGTTTACAATTACCAGAGAATGGCCAGAGAAGGATACATGTACACACACACACACTCACACACACACACATTGCTGTGTGGTTCAGAAGTTACTTCCAGCCAGGTGGTTTCAGGTTCAGTCCCACTGTAAGACACCTTGGGCAAATGTCTTCTACTACAGCCCCAGTGTGACAAGATATAAGGGGCAGGAACTAAAAGATGCATGGAGACATAGAAAAACAGATTAGATAGACAGATGGATAGATAGATGGATGGATAGACAGACAGACAAACAGATGTGTGTGGTGAGTTTGGGTCTTAACATTTTGTGTCTGTCATACTAGCCAAGTCATTCATTTCCAATATTCTACAAAAACATGTCTGGCCATGGAGAAATATTACTTTGTTTGGAAACAGGAACATCATCATGCTGTAGAAAATCTTTCTCAATGAATTTCATCAAATCCATGGAAGTACGAAAAAGTGGACATTAAAATGGTGGTGGTGGTGTGTGTGTGTGTGTGTGTGTGTGAGAGGGAGAGAAAGAGAGAGCACATGCATGTCTATGTACATGTTTATATTCTCTGAACATTTAAAACTGAATTTGTATCATAGGACCAGGGGCAATCTCGAGCAGATTGGTACGAAATGGGCCAACTGGACTGATGCACACACACACACACACACACACAATTTCTGTCAACCTGATTTCACTCACAAAACTTGGAGGTGACCTGAAGCTATGGTAAAAGATGTTTTCCCAAGATGCTGCATGCTGTTGGATTGAACCCAAGACCTGATGGTCACAAAGCCAACTACTTAACCGTTCAGCCATGCTGGTTTGCCTGAGCCATAAACAAGCAAAATGAGAAAACCGACAATGACAAATATACACCAAGAATATGAACAAAAACAACAGAAACAACAACAACAACAACAGGAATAGCAAAAACAAAAGTAAAAACTAGAATTAAAACAACAAAAACAACAATTCACATGAGCATATTTGTTGTTGCTGTTGTGAAGCAATTTTACAGGATTGAAAAAAGAAATTTCATAAAATAATTAGAAAAAGAAATTTTAATGTCAAAAAAATAAAGAATAAAAAAAATATTAGCCAAATGTTAAGATATGCCACCAGATCCAATCAATAACAGTAACTAACTTAATAAATAGGCCCTAATAGGCATATTTCTCCTTGAATAACCAAGGTGAAAGTACGTTAATGGAGTGATAGGGATGATGATAACATCAACAATAATGATGATAATAATAGAAAATAGAAAAATATCAGGATGTAAAATATGAAATTCAGAGAATTTGGAATTGCCAAAAGTTGTCATTATCCCAACTGTAATAAGAGCCTTAAGAAGAGTTGCAAGAAGTTGGAATGGTTGTTTCAAGATGTTGGATATGAAGAAGAACCACGTGATTCTATAGAAAGCCTGTTTTTGCTTGGCTCAGCAAGGATTATAATAAGAGAAGTGCTATAGATATCTAGTCATCTGATGCTGGCAGACCAACAATGAAATGCTGAGTGGATGAGATGAATAACGATGACAATAATGATGATGGTTTCTGACTTAGGCACAAAGCCAGCAATTTTTAGCAGGAGTTGGTCAATTTCATGGACCCAAGTATTTGACTGGTACTTTATTTTATCAACTGCAGAGGGGTGAAAGACAACATTGATCTCTGTAGGATTTGAACTTAGTGTATAAAGAGTTAGAATAATAATAATAATTGCCTCAAATTTTGGTAAAAGGCTAGGAATTTTGAGGGAAGGGGGTTAATTGATTTCATCAATCCCAGCATTTGACTTGTACTTTAATTTTATCAACTCTGAAAAGCTGAAAACCTGATCCTGGCAGTATTTTGAACAAAGAATGTGAAGAGCCAGAAGAAATGCCACAAAGTACCTTGGCCCAAATATTAATGGTGCTTCCAGCTCAGTGCCTTAATAATAATAATAATAATCCTATTTGACTATAGGCACAAGGCCTTGAAAATTTTTTGCAACACTGGCATCGGCCATGGCCACAATCTCACTTTAGTTGCAGAGTCTTCTCAATCACAGAATAATTATAATAATTATTTCTAGTAAGGTTTGGGGCCTGAAAGTTTGGGAGTGGAAACTAGAGGATTGCATTGACCCAGTATTTCTGTGGTTAGATGCTTTTACTGTCACCAACACTCACCTGTTTCTAAGCAAGATAATATTATACAACTTAAACTGCTGTAATTATCACAGAGTTTAATAAAGCACCTGCCATCATTATTGATGGCTTCGTTATTCTCATCCTCGCAAGGATGAAAGACAAAGTATTGAATTCAAAACAAAGACAGGAAATATCGCTAAGAGTTTTGCCCAGTGTGTTAACAATTCTACCAGCTCACCACCTTGATAATAATAATAATAATAATAATAATAATAATAA
>NC_068991.1:78020374-78022773 GCF_001194135.2 Octopus bimaculoides
TATATATATATATATCCATGTATGTATTAACTTTTACAAGGATTCAATGAACAAGCATGTGTGTGTGTGTGTGTGTGTGTGCGTGAAAATGAAAGGCAATAAACAATAGACTTGTTCCTCTCACCATAAATTACCTTAAGAATACCTTGCTTAAATCCCCAACCTTTTCTTGCAGGGAAAAGTGTAACAAGGCGACCTCACAGGCACTATTGCCACAAAAAAAAAAAAAGGAGGGAGGCTAGCAGACCCTGTAAAGAAGCTGTCATTGGGAAGGGCACCCAGATATAGAAACCATGTCAAAAACTGAGACACTAAAACAAGATGTGGTCCTGTGACCTCTTGGATCCTGTTGAACCATCCAAACTACGGCAGATTGAAAGTGGCAGTAAAATGATGATGATAATGATGATGGCAACAACAATGATGATGCTGATGCTGATGGTGATGACAAATACTCCTCTGAAGCACTTTCACTCAGCCATATTATTAAACAAAACCATTAGCTTATGAAATCCTGGATGTTCACACCAGATGCAGAGTGCACTTGCACTCACATGCCATGATGGAAGACAGAAGAAAGAGTTCTTCGTTGATTCCACGAAATTTCTATCAGAGAATTAGCTTTTGAACTGAATGAATTAACATTAATGTAATTAAGAAGCTGCAGAAACATTAACAATGAAGAATAGGGAGTAGCAATGCCAAATGCGGGGAGAAGGAAGAGTAAGGATTTTGCAAGTGATGAGGGGGGTGAGCAAGGGGGGTACTGAGATGTTGAGTGATGGTGAATGTAGATATAAGATGATGTTGATTGACTGAATGATCTGATATTGTGTTACAATGATTGGCCCAGCATTGAGTAATGACTTACGGCATGAGGTGGCATTAATTGATGGTGTCTGAATTGATTGATGGGCAGTGAATGAGGTAACACTGACCAATGGGCAAGCAAGAATATGAGGGGACGTTGACACCATGTGAGAGTATGCTGTATTATAACGGATGGTGAAAGAGGTAGCCTTGACCAGAGGTAAATTGGGCACTGAATGACCAAGTGAGATGGTGATTAATGACTGTGAGTAAGGTGAACTTGACTGACCAACAGCCAGTGAGGAGACATGTGACTAATGGCAAGTAAGATGATGTTGACTGACATGGAATCAAATGATAACGATTGATGGTGAGTGAGAAAACACTACTGACAAGTGAATTAACATTGACTAGCAGTGAGCAAGATGATAATGAGTGACAGTGAGGGGGGGCATTGACTGACAATCAATGAGATGACACTGACTGATGATGAGTGAGGTGACTCACTGGTAATGAATGAGATGACAATGAAATGACAGTGAGTTGGCACTGACTGACAGTCAATAAGACAACACTGATTGACAAAAAAAATGAACATTGACTGATGGTGAGTGAGGTGACACAAACTGGCTGTGAGATAGCAATGAGAGACAGTGTGGTGACCCTGATTGAGTGTGAGTGAAGTGACCTTGACTGATGAAGAGTGAGATGACTGACAGTTAAGCAAGACGATATTGACTGATGGCAGAAAAGGGGAATCATTGTGGGAAGTGGATGAAGCGTAGAACTGTCAGTGGGGTTAAGGGTTTAGAAGTTGAAATAATTCTGAATAAATATAAGAGGGACGCGGGTGGGGGTGGGGTGGTCATCTATGATTAAGGCTGCAACAAGGTATTGGACATACAGTCAGTGATCAATAATTTTTTAACTGGACAACAAAGTTGTGTATCCATGTGATGGGATGGGGGGGGGGATGTCGCTTTAGGGCGTGGTCACACGGGGCATTTACTAAGAGACCCTCAGAGGGGTTTAGAAGCCCAGACCTGACCTGTCTATGCTGGAGCTTGCTGTCAATAAGTGAACACAATAGGGTCTTGTGCACTAAGTGGCCATGGCGTGGAGGGGCTACAATACTGTTCAGACGGCCCTAGATGGGGGTAGACACTTAGGTGCGCATGTGTCCGTTGGTTTCAGACTGCACTTGTCTACATATGGACGTGTGCATTTGTATACATGTGCAGGTGAAAAACAAAGCTTAATGCTTATGTCTGTGTGTTGCAGAAATGTTTATTTATTAAAAAAACAAATAAACGAATGCAAATGTATGTTGGTGTAATTGTTGTTATTGTTGAGCCCAAAGTAAACTCTGATCGAGCAGAGCCAAATTTAAAGTCATTCACGTCGTGAGACTATCTCGTCTTTAATGTAAAGTAGAATGCAGTTTAAAGGACGTATAGCTGCTATATCCAGCAAATTAAACAATCACATAGATGCGGGAACTTTATTTTGCTCGGATCATTGTATATATATATATATAAACAATATATGATATATATATATATATATATATATATATATATATATATATA
>NC_068991.1:78023682-78034428 GCF_001194135.2 Octopus bimaculoides
TGTGTGTGTGTGTGTGTGTGTGTAAAGAAAATTAGAGTATTTACATCTACACATTATAGTATAATTAGTATATTTACTTTCACACGTAAATGTGGTTGTTTAGCGTCGGCTCAGCCCTGCTTCCAGACATCCAAGCTCACGGAGTTTCCAGTTGTTACCGTTAAGATCGCCTCCTTTATCAAATGTGCTCTTCAAGGTTTGAATGAAAGGTTTTGCTGCTATTTCTAGCCCTCTGCTTTCCTCGTCACACGTATTTTAGGTAGTAGAATGGTAGGTAAGTAAATTATGTAGAGAGGGCGGGAAAGAGGTGGACAGGTAGAGAGAGACAGTATGCTTTATATGTCTATACATAACGTAGGTTTGTGTGCAAACTCTCACATGCATGGTAATGTGCTTACGTTAGAATGAGTACTAATGCATGGGAAGCATGTGTAATTCCTGCAGCCATTGTAGGCATATCAAATATAGTCGGTCATCTGGAGATCACCAAGCAGACAGGAAGACATACATGCGAAGGTGGAGACGGTGAAGATGGCAGAAACTAGATTTTTTTTTTTAATTAAACCGCAGCCAACCTACTTAGCTACCTACAAATCTTGCCTCAAACCAGTCAAGGCTGACGAGAGAAAAACCAATTTATAAACTGGCTATTTATTTACTTATTTACCGTTTGATCAGGTCAATGACCAAATGTATAAAGAAGGGGAAGAACAGAGAAAGGGCGAGTTGTAGGGTAATTCTAAAAATGAGTTGTTTTTTTTAACTGCTTGATGTTACCTGTTCGAATGTGAAAGTTATACTCCAGTGAATCAGTACAGTTATTAAATAGTATCTGCTAATTATTCTACTTCTCACCTTTTTGAGAACTGATAAAGTAAACGCAAGTAGGATTTGATCCCAGAACGTCGAGGGCCGAAAGTAGATTGACTCTACTCATATGTCGATAATGCCTCTACGTGTCGCCTGACTTGCTAGAAATAACGGTCAAATCTTGTTCAAATTACACCCTACTGTCTTAAATAAAAAGGATACGTTGGATAACAAAGCTGTATATACACTGTCTTAAATAAATTAACTGGGTTGTCACGACTGGAATGGTCTTGATCATAATCGGCCTGAAGTTTAAACAAGAATAGCAGGTCGAAATCTCAGATCTATTCGCAGAATATTCTAGCAAATAGCAAAAGAAATACATATTGAATACATTTATGCTGCATTTTTAATTTTCTTTTCATAATGAAAATATAATTAACAATTGCATACAAAATGTCATGATACACTTCAAATGCAAGCTGTATTATATGTATTTACACATTAGAATTAATATTTATGTTCCTGGGAAATAATGTCTCTGTAGCAATAATAGAATTAAAACGATCTTTAAAAAGATGTAAACACCACTAACATGCAAATCAAGAGATTTTTGTACGATTTATAATATAATACTTATGGTTTGAAAGCATTGTGTGAAAAAGAAAGAGTTAAGATTACACTTAACAAAACTTTTTACTCTCCACTTTTACTTTTCATTGCAGAAAGCAAAGAAATTGTACAAATTGCAATGTACAAAATTGTTTCTGATTTGGTGATTGGATTTTAAAAATCAATTTCAAACTTTGCATGTTTTGAAAAGTTAAGATTTTAAGTAGTTAAACAATTCAGAAAAAAATAAAAGAAAAATGCTTAGTTAATTAAACTTCCGTTTAACAAAATTATACTACATCTCTTTTTAAGTAGCTTAAAATCCATATTAATGTAAGAGCTACCGTATCGGATCGGTTTGAGCGATGAGTTAACTGATCTGGCGCATCTCATAGGTTCCCAAAATAGAGAAGACAGCCGACTCCAACTTAAAAAAAAAAGAAGTAAAAACAGTCCCTCATTGGAAGAAACATTCAGAACCTATTTTAGATTTCAAATCATGAACACAGGTATTAATTTACAGCTACTTTTGACAATTGGAAAAGGAGTGTTTTCTCACATTCAATCCCACGTCGAGAAGTTGTCGGGATGGGTTACTAAACACTATTGCAGTAATATTATAAATAATCTCTTTATAACTGCATAATAGCTACAATATGGAGTTAAACCGTCAGGTTAAGCGTAAACAATGCATCATTACAGTCTACCTTACTCCCTAAACATACTCATACAACACCTACATACATACGAGCCAATGAAGGTAATTAAACACCAGCAATTTCCAACCTGAGGTTTGCAGAACCTTGGCGGTAGTGGGCGGGGCGGGGGTCACAAAAGTAACACAAGCGAATTGTGAACTGAGGGCGAAATTTTAAAAGGTTGCAGTACAAAATGTATAACAACGTTACATATCTCTTACAAGCACTTGACTTAATCGTTTGCCCGGTTTAACAACATCACCTAGGATCTTGGATGCCTTTAGCAGAGTCCGTTCTATTGGTAAGATACAGGCCAAGTTTCCGTTTCTGAAGATTCCTTCCTTTCTTCCCCTCTCTCCCTCTCACCAGTCTCGGAGGCCCTGCCAATGGAGCATAGCTACCCATTCTCTCCCGGATAAGCGATGAAAACAAAACAGAAATGAAACTAGGAAAACCGAGTGTAGATTGGTTTTAATAAAACAGTTTATTGAGGTAAGACAGACTTTTCAAATGCTTTTGGTCTGCGGCAAAATTTAATTTAAATAAAAAGGGGTTCTTTTGTGACAGATCAAGGCTAGAACGCCTTTTGTCATAGGACCTCTTGATCAAGAATGAAATAAAATAAACCCCCACCACCACATACACACAAGTAGTAGTAGTAGTAGTAGTTAAGCACAATATTTCAAATTTGGGGGAGTGGGGTTTAAGCTGAATTATATGGGGTCCAGTACTTGAATGGATCCTCTATTTTATCGATCACGAAAGGATGAAAATTGAAACCAGAACGTAAAAGAGTCGTAAGTACCAGCAAGGCTTGTTGTCCGACGCTCCACTGATTATCACTGCAACGCCCTCGGCAGTTGTAAATGTTAGTAATCGTTAATCACCATCTCAGAGAGAATGGTTTATTTTAGCGTCCGACAACAAGAGGTACACCACAAGAGGAGGGAGAAACCTCCTTTAAGTCACACCCTATTGTCTTAAAAAAAGGGAGACGGTGAGCTTGAAATAAAGTGACGTGATGGTCACGAAGCTGGAACGTCTGTGATCATAAGTTTGTCTATTTGATCAGGGTTGACCCGGAGATAAACAACAATGACGAGCTAATGCGAGATCCACTACACAGTCGCTCAGCATGCTAGAAATAGCAGCAAAATACCTCGCAAATCATACCCTACCGTCTCAAAAAGGGGTGCGTTTGGATAATGTAGTTCCTGACATATAAAACGAAGGGATGGCCACATATGGAACCTCTGAGTGAAAATTTACTGGATCGGGACTGATATAGAGTTAAACTCCCTTCTATCACTAGACCCATGCAGTGTTTCGTTTGTTTAACTGTTAGGCAGATGAATTTCTGCTAGGGAAATCATTCTTAAATACCAGTTATATACCAAGGAACAGTTTCAGATGTGCCCTAAAATACGTTGCATTGTGCCAATACTATAAGCCACTGTTATTACAAACCAATCAGTGGGCTTTTAAGTGGTCTCTCGACCTGTTAGAAATAGCAGCCAAATTACCCTAAAATTGCACTTTATCGACATAGAAAATGATACATTAGCTCATGTATAACAGGGTTCCCTTAAAATAAGAAAAAGATAGGATGATTACGGCTGAAATGCCTTTCCTTATAATCATTCTCAATCAGGACTAAAACCCCACAGACATTACTATTCTTTACTAACATTACCAATGTTTAGCAATCAGTGGATTGGCAGAATCGGTAAAAAGACGGGTAAAATGCAGGTAGTTGATTACGTATGTAACCGTAAGCTCTGAGTTCGAATCCGGTCTGGATCGACTTTACCTTCATAAATTCTAGAGTAGACAAAATAAAAGTAGTATCAAGTTCTTATGTAGCGACACAATCCAACGCCTGGTTTAGCCCTGCCACCTGGCCCTTAGATGCCTTTAGTGGAGTCTTCACTATGGCAAACATCCGAACCAGATACCCGAGCTAAGGACAACTTCGTCTCTCACTTTCCCTCCCTCCCTCCTACCAGTCCCGAGACCTTAAAAAGAGTCATGGACGATGCCCTTCCTCTTCAGAATAAACCATAAAAAAAAGAATTTTTAAAAATCAACCGCTTTCTCTCTCTCTCTCCTCAAATGTGTGGCCATCTCTCGATTTCTGTAACCATGAGAATGGAAGAAAGAAAATATGCAAACTATAAAATGAATCGTGGTAATTTAGTTTCTTTCTTCTATGTTCCGAGTTCAATTCCTGCCGGAGTCGATGTTGAGTTCCTTCCAAATTAAAACCCAACACCAAAGTAATAAATAAATAAACAAATCTTAAAACACCGGGCACGAAAATGAGTCGATTCGATCGGTTACACATTTCGCCCATAAATTTGTGGTTTTTCTATTACTGTCGACTTTGATCTTCATCTATCCGAGTAGGAAATCGATAAAACAAACAATCAAATAGTGCAGATCGAATTAATCGACTATACCCTTTCCGCTAAAGTTTGCGGCTTTGTGCTTCATGTTCGATGACGACGATAACGTTCATCATCATCATCGCCATGGTCATGATGAGCAGTGGGTTCTGGAAATTCGGAAGTGGCGGGCAAAATTCTGCCCTTTTAATAAAGTTATGCCCCTTTACATTCCGAGTTCGAATTCTATCACAATTCACTTTGTTTTATTGATCCGGAAAAGAAGAAAAGGCAAACATCAACGAAGTACCCAGGTCGATCTGATCGATTGTACTTGTTGCCCTAAATATTTGGAGACTTTGCCTCCGTTATAAATCATCATCATCGGTAAATGATGGAATTCTCCCCAACCCTTACCTAATCACTTTCGTATGGAGTCGACGACGAAGATGACAAAACGACGATAGTAAGATTGTGTGTGTATGTGTCGCGCGGGGAGGGGTAGATTTGTGTTGTATACAATAACGGACTAAAAAACAAAACAGATGTAAAAAAACATAAAGATAACCAAGCAAATATACAATATATTCATTTTTCTTTCATTCAAGAAAACGAGTAAACGAGGACTACCTACCACGAGGAGGAACATGCCTGTCTTGTGGACAGATCCTTGGTGGCTTTTACATCTCCAGGGAGAAGGTGGTGGGGAAACGAAGCCGAATCATAAGTGAGAGAAGAGGAGAGAAAGAGGAGAGAGATAGACAGACAGACATAAATACAGTGTGTGTGAGAGAGAGAGAGAGAGAGAGAGAGAGAGAGAGAGATGAACAATAACAGTAAAACTATGGCAATCAGGTGCTCTTAGCAAATGTTTCCGTTGACAGAAATACGAAAGCACATGCAGATTTATACATACACACCTGCACGCACATGTAGCATGTATACACACACTTGGGTGCATACGAACATACACATGCAGAGTTAGCAGAGGCAATAAAAGAGGAAATGAAATGATACGGAGAGCGGCTTTAGTGGACGTCACGAGATACACACGATGGAAGGTGCACTGCATTAATCACGCACTTATCTTTGGCGTCTTGGAGATGTCACCAAACAAGAGAGAGAGAGAGAGAGAGAGAGAGAGAGAGATAGAGAGAAGAAACAGAGAGAGGGGGGTATCTTAGCAGTAGCAAAACCACCATTTGACAATGACAAGCAAGTGCGTGTGTGTTTGTAAGCGAGTGGAAGACAAGCGACAGAAAGATATGTAATATAGCCAGCAGGAAGAATAACGGCACCAGTTCACCACCACCACCACCACCACCACGTACGTAGATAAACACACACACACAGATAATAACACGTACACACATGTCGCACACATGTACATAGTATGCAGACACACACAAGCATGCTTAGAGTTAATGACACACACACACACACACACCAGAAGTGACACACTTCCGCACTTAAGTCGTGCGGACAGAGGACCAAACTGGCTGACTGCTTCTCTAAGCGATTGGTTATTAGTTTGGTGAGGAGACGAGGAGAGTCTGCCCTGATCGAGCAGACAAACCTCTAATGAGCAAAGGCATTCTAACCGTGACCATTCCATTTTGTCTTTCTCCGAGGACCACATTATCCAACGCGTTCTTCTTTGCATGATTTCAGTGTGGTCTTGGCTACTATTTTTAGCAGGTCGAGCGGCCATGTAGAAACCCATTTAGGAATCGATTTGTTACAGAGACAAAATAGTGTGTGTGCGTGCGTGCGCGTACAGACAGCTCTCTTAATGAAGAGACGTTATGGGAAGTGGTCGATAATCAAGAATCGAAACAAGTGGTTAGGATGTTCGTCTTATGATCAGAAGGTGGTAGGTTCAGTTCTTGGAGCAAGCAGTGTGTTGTGTCCCTGTGCAAAGCACTTCATTTAACACTGCTCCTGTATAAATAGATGAAAATGAGTATCAACCGAATGCTGGTGTAGCTCTATCCCCCCCTCTCTCTCTCTCCGCAGCTGTCACACCCAGGATGCTCCACTGGGTCAAAGGTAGGAGGACCGAAAGGATGTCTACGTCTACACACGACCAAGGTTTTCCTCCAAGCTGTGTGCTTGTGCGCGTACACACTTTTTACAAATAGCGCACAAAGTAAAAAATGTGCGCACACAAGATTCTCAAAATGAAATCGACTTTTTTTTTAATTGAAGAAATCAATCATATAATTTCATAAATACACATCGACTGAGGTGTGTCGATACGGTATTTGAGAGATGGTTACCTGCGTGAATATTTTTCTTTTATCTTTTACTTGTTCCAGTTATTGGACTGCGTCCATGCTGGAGCATCACTTTGAAGGGTTTACTCAAAGAAATCGACCCCAGTACTTATTTTGGTAAATTCTTGTACGTCTGGTATTTATTCTATCGGTTTCTCATTTGCCTAACTGCTAAGTTACGGGGACGTAAAAAAAAAATTAACACTGGTTGTTAAGTTGTGGAAGGTGGGAGCAAACACAGATACAAAGACACCCACACACAGAAACGATGGGCTTCTACACAGTTTCCATCTACCAAATTCACTCACAAGACTTTGGTCGGCCCAGGGCTATAGAAGGCACCTGCAATGAGATTGAACCCAAAACGACATGGTTGGGAAGCAGACACACAAAGGGCTTCCACACAGTTGCCATCAACCAAATTCACTCACAAGGCTTTGGTCATCTCGGGTCTTTGGCAGAAGCCACTTACCACCAAAGGTGCAACAGAATGGAACGGAAGCGAAAACCACATGATTGCAAAGCAATCTTCTTAATCACTCAGCCATGACTGAGTCTGCACAGATTTTGTAGAAACAAACCAATATCTGCACACAGGTACATAACCACACACACACACTAATGAGCATGGCTACAAAACCCTAACAACTAGGTCATGCCTTCATATGCATCCATCCATGCTGAACAAATTGACTCCAGGACTTATTTCTTTTTTTAAAATCTGGTTGATCTCTGTTGCCAAAACACTGAGTTATGCAGACATAAACAAACTAACACTGGTTGTCAAGTGTTCTGGGGGTGGGGACGGACGGGGACACACACACACACAGTTTTCATCTCCCAAATCCACTCACAGGACATTGGTCAGTACCAGGGCTGTAGTAGAAGACACTTGCCCAAGGTGTCACACAGTAGGATTGAACCTGAAACCACACAGTTGCAACACGAGCTTCTTGACCAAACAGCCATGTCTGCAAAGAAATAAGGCTCTTCCTGCTGACTATTGTTTCATATTTCATTTGTTACTGTTGAGGTGAGAATGTCTGAAACAAGGTCAGCCATTGCATGAATAATGTTTGGTATAAAATGCCAGTCACTCTCTTCAATTAGTTGAAGACATTGATTTATGCACATGACAATATTCTAAAGCAGACCTTTCACAAACGGTAACGACCATAACAATACATTTGCTTTCACAATACAACAACAGCAGAATCTCCTCAAACACAATAATGCCAAACCAAAAGTAGATTCGGCCAATATTCGATACTATGCAACTAACCCTTTAAAAGAAAAGGAAAAAAGATAAAATAAAGAAAGAAGGAAACAAAGATTGGAAACGGAATTGGCTGCAGAATTCATGCTTATTGTTGCTTTCCCATCTTTTTAATGAAATATTGATTTTCTTTTATTGTTGTTTTTACCAAGTACAGAACCATAAGTATTTAAGGAATAGGAAACTGAATGTTGTATCATTAATGCCACTTTCAACAGAGTTAGGAGCATAGATGATAGGAATTAGTTTCAGACAAATCTGGATTTCTGAATTGACTTGTAAAGGAATTACGTTTCTGCTGTCTGTCTGTCTGTCTGTCTGACTACTGTAAAAACACAGCAACTGCATAGAACATACCAGATGGTCATTTTTCCTCTCACATAATGGTCCCTAACTAGTGGGTTGTGGTCCAGCACTAGGTCATGGGTCATTTGGTACTGAGCCACACAAAAAGAATAAATTCTTTAATTTTGAGTTGTACTATCATCATAATCATTATCATCACTATTTAACATCCATTTGTCCATGCTGGCATGGGTTGGACAGTTTCACCAGGAGTGATAAGCTGAGGGGCTGCACTAGACTCCAGTCTGGTATGGTCTGCTACAGCTGGATGCCCTTCCTAATGTCAACCACTCCAAGCGCATAATGGGTGCTTTTATGTGCCACCAACACAGGTGCCATTTGCATGACACCAGTATCTGTCACAATTACAGTTTCACTTGGCTTGATGAGTCTTCCTTCTCAAGCATGGAATATTGCCAAAGGCCTCAGTCATTTGTCATTGCCTCCATGAGGCCCAGCGCTCAAAAGGAGCTTTTTACACGTCACCAGCACATAAAAAGTTAAAGGGTAAAGATGCCCTTCAGTTATGAATAACCATGTGATTGCAACCTAGAAAGTTCTCCTCCAAGACACAAGTCTGGGCAAATTTGTGTATGGAAGACCAGCAGTCGCCCATGCATACCAGCCCCCCCTCCTCCACAAAACCAATATTATCCACGGAAAAGGCAAAGGCCAATACAATTTGGCACCAGTGACATCACAACTCATTTCTACGGTTCAGTGAACTGGAGCAATGTGAAACAAAGTGTCTTGCTCAAGGACACAACACACACCTTAATCTGGGAATCAAACTCACTACCTCATGATTGTGAGCCCAAAGCTCTCACCACTGAGCCATGTATTTGATATATATATATATATATATATATATATATATATATATTACAATGTAATTATGGTAGAAATAAATGGCATAATACGGAATGTAATAACTACATTTGCATTATATAAGTAACAAATTATATACATACTTGGCGACCTTGCCAGTGCTGGTGCCACATAAAAAGCACCCAGTCCACACTGTTAAGTGGCTGGTGTTTGGAAGGACATCCAGCTGTAAAAATCATGCCAAAACTAACCTGGCCTGTGCTGGTGTCACGTAAAAAGCACTGAGTATACTCTGCAGAGTGGTTGGTGTTAGAAAGGCATCCAGTCGTAAAAACCCTACCAACTGTACAACCCATGCATGCATGGAAGGTAGACATTAGACGATGATGATATGGACTTTGTGTTTTGTTATGTGGTGATCCACTGGTGCATGGAAAAATTGTCTTGCCTGGAACCAGTCCACGGTGCAAAAAAGGCTGGAGCCAAGGATCTACTAAATATTTGGTAAGGTTTTGTCTAGGACAAAAAAGTTTTCTACCTGTCTTCTTTCAGTTTCTGTCAACCAAATCCACGCACAGGGCTTTGATAAACCCAAAGCCATAGAAGAAGACACTCGTAAAACACTTGCCCAAGGTGCCATGCAGTAGGACTGAACTAGAACAAGGCTGTTGGCAAGCAAACTCTTTACCACAGAGCCATACCTGCACCTGTGTGCACATGCATATACATATATATACATACATTGACATAAAGAGAACATCTATACTGATCTATTGAGAAATCTGCAGTTATTCTATCCAGATTACAAGTTCAGGTTTATACCTGTAATTATTGGGGCCCTGGGATATGTAACACACTGCCTAAATTCCAATCTTGAGAAATTAGGCTTCTGAAAACCAGAAAGGAGAAAGCTAATTCAAAGACTACAGATCCAATCCATCACCGGAACTGTAAAAATCTGTAAAACTTTACAGAAGTTTATCATTTAAATATATATGAGCATGTCTAGATATGCAACTATATGCATGACAATACATGCATAAAACATACAAATCTGCACATATACATACAAACAAACAAAAATACCCTGTTGTTGAAGGTGAAATTCCAATGAAGGAGCCTTGGATCTAGGTTAGAAACCGGTTCTTCTTCTATTGACAAGAAATCTTGAAATTAAACTGAATAATGACATACATACATTGACATGAAATCTAGATGGAAGGTTTTAATTCAGATCACTTTAAAACCAGAAGTTTGTCTCAAAACTAGAGATAAAAGATCAGAGGTTTTCATAAATGTATCATCATCATCATCATCATCATCGTCATCATCATCGTTTAACGTCCGCTTTCCATGCTAGCATGGGTTGGACGATTTGACTGAGGACTGGTGAAACCGGATGGCAACACCAGGCTCCAGTCTGATTTGGCAGAGTTTCTACAGCTGGATGCCCTTCCTAACGCCAACCACTCAGAGAGTGTAGTGGGTGCTTTTACGTGTCACCCGCACGAAAACGG
>NC_068991.1:78035210-78037792 GCF_001194135.2 Octopus bimaculoides
ACAGTCTGCCTTTTACTCTGAGTGAGAGTCCCTTTGTCGCCAGCAGGGGTAAGAGCTCTCTAAACTTTGCCCAGGCTATTCTTATTCTAGCAGCTACACTTTCAGCGCACCCACCCCCACTACTAACTTGGTCGCCCAGATAGCGGAAGCTATCGACTACCTCTAGTTTTTCACCCTGGAATGAGATAGAAGTTGTTTCCTGTTTGTTTGCAGTCTTTATTGCACCTGAACATCTGCCACAAACAAAAACTAACTTGCTAGTTAACCTGCCTTTGATGTTGCTGCACCTCTTATGTGTCCATAGCTTGCACCGGGTACATCTTATAGAGTTACTACCTACTCCTTTTCTACATACTGTATAGAGTTGAATAATGTGGCACAGAAGTATGGAGTTGAGTCAATTCTGGCCTTTGTCAAATTATTGACACACCTACCAAATAGTATCTCTATAACTATGCCACATATCTAAGAAAATATTGTGCTAACAATATAAAAAGAAATAGAAGCATTATACCAAATCAAATGACACAAACTATAAATGTCAGTGAGAGAGAGAGAGAGACATTAATATTTTTCTTCTTTGTGTTTCTTAAATAGAGTATTAGGTCAAAGAAGGGTGGAAGCTTCTGGAAGAGTGAGGTAATATAACATAAATGACAATTACTTCTAGCATATATATATATATGTGCGTGCGTACATGTGTGTTTATATCTCATCAAGCAGTATGTTATTGGTTATGAAGGTGGTGAGCTGGCAGAAACATTAGCACGCCAGGTGAAATGGTCTTTACGTTCTGAGTTCAAATTCCACCAAGGTCAACTTTGCCTTTTATCCTTTCAGGCTCGATAAATTAAATACCAGTTGCATACTGGGGTCAATCTAATCAACTGTCCTCCTCCCCAGAAATTTCAGGCCTTGTGCCTAGAGTAGAAACGAATATATTACAGGTTATAACTGGTCAGAATGTTACCACTGGCTTTGCACCCACGATTGCACCCGGGCAATACTGACCAGTTACAGGACTAGTTATGTACTACTCAATGATATATAAAAATATAACTTCTCTATTACTCATTCTGAGCATGGTTTTTTTTTTATGACTGGGGACATTTAACTGATATATATATATATATATATATATATATATATATATATATATATATATATATATATATATATATATCAACATGTGTATACATATGCATGTGCATGTGGGTGTATATGTATATATATACATTCAATGGTTCACAATGCCTGAGGATTTGGGATTGCGCAATCCACCAATCACAAATAAATTACAATGCTATTGAGATATTTACAGTCTGTACTGCACTGTCATTGATCTTCATTTAGTTTATACATACATACATATATCCTAATATGTGTGTGAGAGAGGGGGGGGAGAGCCATACACATTCTAACATAAGAATGAAGAAACAATATATGCACAATTAAGTGATAAGAGGTTGACATTATTTATAGTTTGTTATCATTTTTAGATATGATAATGGCTGTAGAGTAGAGGTGTGCAAAATGTGGTTGATCTAGACTAAGTAGCTTAGCATTTAGTCCTTCCTTGCTCTCATACCCTACCAGGGTCAACCTATCTTAATGAAATAACTACCAAATATGCACTATTTAAGCACCTGAAATCACTTGCTCTGATCCCACAAATTTACAGTTTTGAGGTATTTTAAGAAATTATTTGTACTGGGTTAGGGTTTTAAAATGCATCTGGTTCAGGAATTCCAGGGTTTTGAAGAGTGTAGAACCATCCCTTTGCCATTATTGTTCCCACGTCTGCTCTGATCCAGAGTAGTAGACCCTGTCAAAGTCTGAGCTACGTGTTAAACAGCATGTACCCACTCAGTCCAGGGTACCCTGAAATCATGGGATGCAACATGGCAGATGTGAGCTGTTTTGGTAAATGAATATTATTGAATCAACGGTGAGTGTCACTAAATGTTGATTGGCTGAACACTCAACAAAGTGTTAAGAGACAGGATCAACCAGTTCAACAAACTATTGCTGCTGTCATCTGTAGCCATTGCTTGTGCAGTTGAGATATTTCAGCCAGTGAAAGACCAACGTGACTAAAATGCAAACCAGACATTCATGCCACATCATTCAATTGGGACATGTGGCACAGAAGAGTTGTAACGGTCCAGGCAAGTCACCCAACTGGATGATGATGATGATGGTGATTATGGAGTCATTGATTTTTAAAAACTCAATGTTGAATTGGTAGGTAAAAATTAAAGCAATCGTGGTCAAACTGCAAACTTGAGGGACTTTCTGAATGACATGCCATGAAAAATTACCTCATCAGCCTATCTGATGATGAGCCATGTCTCATGTGGCTGGCTTGATGATGAGTCATGTCTCATGTGGCAGGCTTGATGATGAGTCATGTCTCATGTGGCAGGCTTGATGATGAGTCATGTCTCATGTGGCTGGCTTGATGATGAACCATGTCTCATGTGGCAGGCTTGATGATGAGTCATGTCTCATGTGGCAGGCTTGATGATGAGTCATGTCTCATGTGGCAGGCTTGATGATGAGTCATGTCTCATGTGGCTGGT
>NC_068991.1:78038049-78041750 GCF_001194135.2 Octopus bimaculoides
CTGATGATGAGCCATGTCTCATGTGGCTGGCTTGATGATGAGTCATGTCTCATGTGGCAGGCTTGATGATGAGTCATGTCTCATGTGGCAGGCTTGATGATGAGTCATGTCTCATGTGGCTGGTTTGATGATGAGCCATGTCTCATGTGGCTGGTTTGATGATGAGCCATGTCTCATGTGGCTGGCTTGATGATGAGTCATGTCTCATGTGGCCTACTTCTCGAAACAGATTGCCCAAGCCTGCATCACAGCACCAGACAAGAACCCTTACACTATTTGTTCCATTTTTTTACATTCTGAGTTCAAATCCAGGTGAGATTGAATTTGTATTTTATCCTTCTGGGGAAAGAGGAAGGGGTGAATGAAATAAAATACCAGTCATGTCCAGGGGTAGACCTTATCAACTAAATCCATCTCCCTCAGCACAATTGGCCTTGTACCTAAATTGGAAACAATTATTAAAGTAGTGAATTGACAGAATCATTAGACAGCCCCACCCATGACAGCATGGAAGGTGGACATTAAACAATGATGATGATGATTATTAGAGCATCAGGCAAAATTCCTTGTGGTATTCCTTACAGTTCTTTACATTCCAAGTTCAAATCTTGTCATGGACAGCTTTGCCTTTCATCCTTTTGGGGCTGATAAAATAAAGTACTGACAGCAGTGTGACTGACTCCCTCTCCTACAATTTCTGGCTTTGTCTCCAAATTTAAAATAATTCTTATCACCAAGAAATCATCATCATCATCATCATTATATTATTATTATTATTATTATTATTATTATCATCATCATTCAAGGTGGCAGAACTTTTAAAGAGTTGGACAAAATTGCTTTGTAGCACTTCATCCAACGCTTTACACTCTGAGTTCAAATTCCACCCAGGATGACTTTGCCATTCATACTTTTGGGAGTCAATACAATAAGTACCAGTTGCATACTGGAGTCAATCTAACCAACAAACACTCACTCCCATAATTTCAGGCAGATTGACCCTAGTACGTAACTGGTACTTAATTTATCAACCCCAAAAGGCTGAAAGGCAAAGTCGACCTTGGCAGATCTTCAATATTATTATGTAGGCAGGGAGCTGCTGGCAGAAATGTTTAAAGGCATATCTTCTGACTCTGCATTCTGAGTTCAAATACCACCAGGGTTGACCTTACCACTCATTCTTTCTTTTTTTTTCTACTCTAGGCACAAGGCCTGAAATTTTTGGGGAGAGGGCCAGTTGATTAGATGGACCCCAGTATGAAACTGGTACTTGATTTATTGAGCCTGAAAGCATGAAAGGCAAAGTTGACCTTGGCAGAATTTGAACTCAAAATGTAAAGACAGACGAATTACCGCTAAGCATTTTGCCCGGCGTGCTAGCGTTTCTGCCAGTTCCCCCCCCCACCTTACTGTCTTATTCTTTCAAGGTCAATAGACCAAGTTGAGCACGGCGGTCAACGCAACGGATTTCCTCTGAAACTGATGGCCTTGTGCCAAAACTTGAAATTACTACTACTGCTACTACTATTACTACTACTACTACTAGTAAGACAGTGAGCAGGCAGTATTGTTAGTATGCTGAACAGCATTTCATCCATTTTATGTCCCAAGTTCAAATTTTGCCAAGGTTGACTTTGCCTTTCATTCTGTCAGGGTCAGTTAAGTACCAATTGAGCACTGGGGTTGATGTAATCGACTTAACCCCCTCCCCTCAAAATTTCTGGCTTTGTGTCATAACTTTAACCCATGGAGATTATTATTATTATTATTATTAAGGCAGCGAGCTGGCAGAAATGTTAGCATGCCGGGCAAAATGCTTAGCAGTATTTTGTCTGTCTTCAGGTTCTGAGTTCAAATTCTGCCAGGGTTGACCTTGCTTTTCATCCTTTCGGGGTCGATTAAATCAGTACCAGTGAAACGGTGGGGGTCAATGTAACCAACTTAATCCTTTCCCCAAAATTTGAGGCCTTGTGCTCCCAGTAGAGCGGATTATTATTATTACTAAAAGATAGCAGAATAAAGTTTTGAAGCATCAAAAGTTGATGACTGACTCAGTGCCAAACACATACATATCCCCAGTGATGGATGGGCCAGGTTGCACCATGGCAAGTGGGCCCCTGTGCCATTAGATGGGGACCCATGTTAGTATCTCAAGTTTGAGAATTTTTTTATTCACTCCTGGAGGAATGCATTAATCATTTCAGCCTGGCTGTGTTTGTAGACAGTTGAAAAGAATACTTTAAACAAAAAAAAATTAAATTATAACATTGTAGTTGTGGGTGGGCCCCCTAGTAGTTGCTGGTGGGCCCCCTTGGTCTCTTGGTAACCAATATTTTTAGACCCAGTCCACCACTGCATATCACGCATGACTCTAGTAATAAACAGAAGCATATTAAATGCATTAATCTAACGACAAATACATACACATCTGGCACTAAATACATAACACATTCCACATATAACATATAGAAATCTAACAAATATAAGAAGACACTTTGCAATCACCGTTTCTACCCTACTAACGATGTGTGTGTGTGTGTGTGTGTGTAAATGGGGCTGGGGATTGTATGTATGCATAAATCAGTCACTAATGAACTATTTAACCAACCCTAAAATATGAATTCCATTAATGAGACTTCCCCTGCTCCCTCTTTGCAAAAATTGCAAATTAAATGGAAGCTACGTTAATTGAACAAAATCAAAATGGAGAATTAAAAACCAAAAACTCACAAAAGGCAAGAGAAGGTGGGGGTGGAGGGAGAAAGTGTATATCTAAATAAACAACCAGAAAAAAAAAAGAACAATCACTTCAATCAGATGTGTATATGGGAGTGGGGAAGGTGCTGGGTTTGTGAAGGGGGGACTAGTAAGAGTGATATTTGTAGAAGAGAGAGAGAGAAGACAAAAAAAAATGGATGTTTATTATATCAACTGTCAAATATTAATCTAAATTGGCTGATCCTCATGACACTACGAAGATAAATTACAAAACATCCAACTTCTAACAAAATTTAACATCACCACCACAGGATTTGTGTGTGCTTGTGTAAATGCAAATATATGTTACTGTATCAATATATATATATATATATATGCATGCATGCACCAGTCTGTCTGTAGATACGCAAAGTTATGTATGCATGGGTAAATACATGTTTGTGCACATACACACACATATATATAATTATATATATATATATATATATATATACATAGAAAATGTGTATACATTGTGTGAGTGCAGATATATGTATAAATACAGATATATACACACAAATACATTTATATATGCACACACACACATATATATATACATACACACATATTGTGTCAGTTTACATGTTTATATATTACATACAACTAAAGGAGCTCGTGTATGTGTGTATATATATATAGAGAGATAGATAGATAGATAGATAGATAGATAGATAGATAGGTATGTATTGAACATAACAGTATAAACAATAGTTCTGCTTGAAATGTTAATAGGCTTTAGCAGATTTAACTTTGATACATGACCTAGGTCAGTAAAACCTGAAAATATCAAAGGATTAATGTTTTGTAAAGGTTATAATCAGAGAATACAGACACACACACACACACACGTACTACATTCATACAAACACAAACATACATACATTACTTCTATCTACACGAACACACATACATAGAAACCTATAAACATATGGGTGTATATATAT
>NC_068991.1:78041799-78045980 GCF_001194135.2 Octopus bimaculoides
TATATATTTGACCTAAGTATATATATACACAGGCACACATATACAAAGATAATTTAGAAACCTAATTAAAAAGTAAAATATGTATTCAAAATCTTACATTCTTACATATATACACACATATACACAAAAAGAAATTCACGTATAATTATGTGTGTGAGCAAATGTGCATACCATTTCCCTTATTTAAAGTGTAACACATTCTTTAATCCTTTGATTTTGGTAGGATTTCACTAATATTTCAATAGAAATCAAATCAAAATGTGTAAAAAAAACAAAAGATAAATTTATGCCTTATCTCGTTTTTAACTGTGCATGTATTTATATGTATACTTATATACACAAGTGTATGTGTGAGTATATATGTCTCTGAGTGGTTGGCGTTAGGAAGGGCATCCAGCTGTAGAAACTCTGCAAAATCAGACTGGAGCCTGGTGTTGCCATCCGGTTTCACCAGTCCTCAGTCAAATCGTCCAACCCATGCTAGCATGGAAAGCGGACGTTAAACGATGATGATGATGATGATGATGATGATATATATAGGGTGATATGATGTGTGTGGTGCAGTAGTATTAACAATTGTCTTCCCGACAGCTCACTGCCATTACCAAGGTCATGTTTTGGAATGAAGCAGCAGCCTGGTACATGAGTTTTCTCTGAAGTCCACGGTTTCTCTTTGACCAAGATTCTTGCTAGACTTCCCTGATACCACACATACTAAATGGATGCTTGTAGCCCTAGGGAAACTCAACGAAGAATCTTGGAGCAGCAGGAGGTCCCTCAAGATACAATGTGTTGGCCTACGGTGGTGGACATGCCCTGGAATTTTATCAGTGACTATTCTGCTATTCTATGGGTGTGTCCAGGAAGACAGGCTAAGAGAGTACACCCTATGAGAAAAACAATCTATGATAGTTTAAACTGATTTCCAAGACATTGGTAGGCAATACCAGTCATCATGAACCAACTTTGGGTCTATCTATATTTCCTTCAGGGTGAAGTACTCAGTAATATGCAAACTCAACATCAATATAAAACCTTATTATGCAGGTGTCTTCTGCAATCTGGATTATGGATTATTGATCTCTAACAAGTGTGATAGTGATGGAAAATCTGAATGCATTGCAAGCTTCTAGTCAGAACTTTATTCATCAACAAGGAAGGCCAACAGTCATTGATAGCTGGAATAGAGTGGGGTGGAGGGTCTGACCCTGACAGACTGTTGGGACTGAGTAGCTCTACACCTAGGAACTGAGCTGCCCACATTAAGGCCTAGAAATGGTGACCTAAAAATCAGACAGCTTAATTCCTGTAGAACAGACAAGAACTGATTAATATAAACAATTCAATAAAGCAAGCCAAGCACCATACAGCTCTCATAACCAATGAACTGAGGTGCGACAATGGACAAAATGTTGCCTTCAGTGAGATCAGGCTATTTAAAGACGGTTCTCTTAAAGATGATGAGGGTTAATCATTTGTCTGGAAGGCTACCTTGAGAATGGATATCACAAAAACAAGGCATCAACTCTGCCATGAGAAATGGTCAGCTATCTAAACTGACAAAAACACTAGTTTGCATCAATGAGCAGTTAAGGCCTTTCTGTGTTTTCTTTGCAGAAAGTTGCTGTGTCCTATTATACTGTATGTCTGTATTAACTCAGTCATCAGAGAATTAAACGACCATTTGAAAACGGAGTCATCCTAATGACTAATTTTAATGCAAGATTAAGGAAAAAATTAAGAAAAGCATAGTTTTGGGAAAACTAACTGCAATGGCATCAGATTCCACCATTACCAAGACCATCTTCTGGCTGAAGAATAAATACAAGACCCTCTGGGATATATACTAGATCCAAACACTACAAGATAGTCAGGGGAGGTAAACCTCAAAGATGGTCTGTTCACTCACACAATGGAGAAAGCTGAGTGTTGGACAGATCATAATGTGATATTAACAAGGGTCACAGTACAAGCACCCCACCTTAAGAGAACCCGGAAGAGCACCAAACAGTAAGAAAATCAATTACTGTAATCAATTACCAATATTTGTAAGAATTTTCATCATTCCTTAACTTTCAAACTTAATGTTTCAACAGCCCTCATCATTTCAAAAATTGGATGACAAATGGTACTCTTTAAGTTCCACAGCCTTTAATGTTGCTGTTGAAACCATAAACTAATTAAAAAAACAATCACCTAAGCAAGTTCAATGAGAACTTGCAAAATAAGCAAGTTCCCGAATGACATACACAACGGCCACAAAACAACTCTAGGCAGTTCCTCATCACATGTTCCAAAAATCAGGGAGATCCAATCTGCCCTTCACACCCTGAAGAATGGTTAATGAGCTGCAAAGGCCCAAAACATTTAGAGGCATGAAGACATTTATGAAATGCAATTTCCATGATGCAACTGGGACTCTTTATGGTCTTGGTAACTGTTCCATGGCACCAGTTATCAGACAGCACTTCTAAAAGACAGGACCTGTCAAATTTAGTAGAACACTGGAAAGATCACTTAAACCAATTCCTAAAGCAGTGGATTTGGCAATCACAGAAGAATTTTGTGAAATACTCCTTACCCACCAACTTGGGGTGAAGTTAGTGCTGCCAGCACAATCTGGCTCATGGGCCAGACAATATTCCAGAAGAGATTTTCCCAGAAAGGTGATAATGTATGCACAAGATTTCTTCATTTTACATCACAGAAGCATGAAATCAGAAATAAATACTATAACATTGAAAGGCCACAAAAGTCAGGAGTCCATTTTTAGAAAAAGATCCAGACCAAGGTTATCCTTAAGAAAAAGGGCCTGTTGATGTCGGAGAACATCATACCAAAGTTACAATATGGTTTCTGGCGGGGCTGAAACATAACTGATTTGATCTATAAGGCATTTTCATGATAAATGCAAGGAACAACCACCAGGCACTGTTCACTGTGACTTTAATGGAAACATTTAACACGATAAACAGGGAACTTCTGTGTGATGGTCTCAGAAAGTTTGGCTGCCCACCTAAGTCTGTGAATCCCCTAACCTAGCTTAATCCTTTCATTACCATATTTATTTTGAGATTCTCTGTGTTTCTTTCAATTAATTTTAAATCTAACAAAGAATTTAGTAAAAATGACTTAGTTATCATTAAGCTAGTGTTAGGAACATAAATTGTGACTAAGGTTTGGTGGAAGATTTTAATTGAGAACATTTGAAAACAAGACATTTGTACTAAAAGAACTGGTGTCAGCTGGACTGATATCGAAAGTGTTACTATATGGATAATGGTCCACGTTATAATCAGCAAACACCCAAAAGACTGGCATTTTTCTTCAGTGGTAGAAGAAATATTTCAGCCCTTAACAACTGCTGACATTCTGCAAGACTCAAGTGAGAACCATGATGGAATATTGTTCGCATAACTAGGACAGTGCTGCTGCTTCACAGACAGACACTCCCGCAGGACTGAATTCAGACACAAGTTGTTCAACTAATTGGCATTAAATCACTAACAGACTCCTTCCATCTTCTGGCTCACAACTGTACTTAATTAACTTTTCCTTTTTCTTTTCTACTATAACTATAATAACCACTACGCCATATGCCCATGGGCATATGGCGTAGTGGATGGCGTAGTGGGCATTCCAGGAAAGAACGGAAGAATAGCCATCAAGAACATAGAAACTTTTGAGAAAACACCTAGAGTGCTCTGACTGAAAACAGGTGATTAGTAGAGCACAGGCTAGCTTCATCAACGTAAGTTGGGTTGTTTGGATGCGGGTGTATAAGACCTAAAAACACCGGATCACAAATAGAGGCAAAAAGTACTTTTACAAGATCGATTGTAAGATAAAGTTGTGGATAAGAATAGGCTGATAAACATTATGTGCGGCGTAAATTCTTTAGTGCCGCCTTTTCTTCAGTTAATTGTTCTTTCTTTGGGAAGAAGAATAACTGTTTGTATTATGAACCTCAACATTTTATTTCAGACGTTTTTTTGTTTCTTTTGTTCCTCCCTGGAAACAAAAAATCTCGTCTTGGAATCGCTTCGAATATTTTTTTAAGGCGGCGAGCTGGCAGAATCGTTAGCGCGGCGGGCAAAATGTTTAGCGGCATTTCGTCTGTCTTTATGTCCCGGGTTCAAATGTCGCCGAGGTCAACTTTGCTTCCATTCTTTTGGAATCGA
>NC_068991.1:78045990-78050819 GCF_001194135.2 Octopus bimaculoides
GGGGGGGGGTCAATGTAACCGAATTAACCCCTCTTCCGATCTTGCTGGCCTTGTGGCAAACATTAAATTCAATATATTTCATTTCTAGATATTTAAACACACACACACACACAAACTAAGCTTGAAAAGTGACATTAAAAGTTTTATGTGGTGAACATATTTTTACTGAAGAGTATTTTAATATCTGATGGTTCTAACAATACCGTAATATAAATTCTCATAGCCCTAACCACAATAAAGAGTTGAGAGGGATCATGTGTTAGTGCTAGGAGATATATAGGTGGATATTTATTTGAAGTATACAATGATAACAAATATATATTAGACGTGTATATATAAAAAGTAAAAGAAAATGTAAAAACAATTTTCCTTCACACAGATATAAAAAATGAAAGAGTATTAAAAACACATGAAAGAATAATAATAATAATAATATTAATAATACAGAGGATATTAAAGGAAGAGGGGAAAAAACAATATAGTATATGTGTATATATATATTTATTTATTAAGTGCACACGTTTAGCAAAAGCTAAACATCGTTGACTGAAATGGTGTCATAAAGTAAAAAGCAAGGGAAGATCTGTCAAGATTTAATAGCTATATGAGTTTGCAAGCTGGCCAGTAGTGACTTGTTTATTATCTATAATTCTGGATTTCATTTCATAAAACTTCCGACTCAAGAGACATCTTGAAAAGTTGTTCAGGTTACAAAGATCAGAAATTCAATTTAATTTTCTTTACTTCATTTGATTTCGACCATATTATTACAGAAAATTATTGTTTACGAACAGAAAAACCAGAGAATTAAACATTTATGATTGAGGTTCCCGTGAAAAAGACCAAATTAGCGGCGAAACATCATCAAATTTAATTGATGCCTTCGTCAGTGGTTATTCGATTAGCTAAAAGAAGCAGCCAAAATTACTTTCAACTAACATACTACTGTCTTTAAAAGACAGAAGGTATGAATATATATTTGATAAAGTGGTTCTAGAAAGAAAATGCAGAGTTTTGAAATGGTTATCTCTAAAAGACATATTTCATAGGAAATGGAAAAGAGACGGATTGGGGAAAAGAAAGAAAAATGTTTAAAAGGAAGATTTTTTTTTTCTGTAGAATGAAACACAAGAAAATTAACAAAAACTGATGGGAAAAAAGACAACTCTTTTCCTTTCCTATGAGACATGGGACTTCGAGGTACAGTTATTTCAAAATGCTGCCAAAAAGAAAAAAAAAAAAGTAATGATAACGGGAGAAAAGTCTTTGATCATAATGATCAGAAGTTTGCTCGTTCAGTACCGACCTTGGGCTAAACAACAACTACTACTACTACTACTACTACTCCCACCGAAAATCATTTGAAATCATTTCTGCTCTACTAATTTCGGTTTTAGTAAATTCACACAGAAAATATAAAAAGAGACAATAAAACAAAAATAGCATCGAATAAACCTTGTCTAAATAATAGAGTTCCAGGTCAAAGGAGGAGAAGAGGAACAGCTTTTGAAATTATATATAAATCTGTATGTATACAAACACACAAACATGTGAGCACAAAGGTAGAGAAAATAGTACTCGAATACTAAAGGTAGAGTAAAACAGTACTCTACGGAGGCTGAAAAGACTTCACAAACAATTAGAGTTTCACGTAACCGCTCATCAGAAAGTCGTGAGTATTTAGAATAATCCATTGTTTTAAATACTTACGACAATAAAGATATTTACAATTAAAAGTACTGAGCCGTCATGTAGTAATGTTATTCTGCAATATAAATTGGGGTACGTAGTAGGCCGGTTAGATTGGAACACCCAAGAGTTTTTTAGAGTTAAAACACCAAGCCAGAATTGAATTTTCAAAACCAAAAGTAAGATTTAAGGAAACAGGGACCAAACTTTATGACGATCTTTTTAGTAAAAGTAGATTGTTTTGTTTAACACACCTCGCCATTTTAAAGTTGTGGGTGGTTTCCTATCGTCTGTTACTTCGGTGAGTAGGTTTCATAAAAAGGCGAGATTGCTCCGTCGAGGAAGTGGAGTATTTTAGGGAGTTAATTCCTATGTATTTTAGTAAAGAGAGTTGCTTAACACTCCACGCCCGTTCAGAGCTGTGTGTGTCTGGGTAACTTCCTGTTGTCTTTTAATTACTTCAAGGTGCTTCATAGACAGCCCAGTCTAGGAAGTAAAAGTATCTTATGATTAATGATTAATTAATTACCCATAGATGGATGTCTATTTAATTTTTGCTTTAGCTTTTATTTAAATTGAAATAATTGAGTGTATGTCATAGCTGCGTGGCATAAATCAAATATTTAAAAATGTTGTGAGAGAAGACATAAGTGGCGGCGGTGGTCGTCGTCGCCACGTTAGAACGGACAATTAGGTATGAATAAATAAATGTCCAGGTAAGAAAATATTGCATAGATTAATGATAGGTTAGTAATGTTTAGGTTAATTAATAAGCTGATCAAGAGACTAAACTGCAAAGAATATACCACTTCAGCAAATTTCTTTCCCAACACACACACATATAAAGCGCAGGTAAAATGTCCCTCAGAATCTATCGTTGAGGGAAGGTTAAGGGACCTTCTACTCACCAAACAGTTTAAATTAACAATAATAGCTCTAAATAGATATAATTAGACTGCTGTTTTCATTTCTCGACAGCATCGTTGCACAATTTACCATTACAACTTGAAAAAGTTTTTACTTATTAACCGGAGATTATTGAAAAGAAGAAATGATTAACCGAAATTACAGGATTTTGATTGTTAAAGCAAATCACGAAGAAAAGTAATATTCGAGGATTCGAAAAGTTTTCGGAGTGGAAGATGAATGTAGGTCGATGCTACAAGTTTTAAAAAAGGATCATACATACACAAAATATGTATAAACACACACATATACACATGTGTACCTGTGTGTTTATATTTGAAGAAAAAAAAAAATGAAAAACGGTTTTTCTGATAATTTTATTAATTCAAATAGGTGTTGATAAACTATAAGTGTTTACGATTTGTAAACACCTAATGATGTATAAACATCTAATTATTAAATTGAAAAAATTATCAGAAAAGCTGTTCTTATTTATTTTTTTCAAAGAATTAATACTGCACCAAGGACTTTTTACACAAATATATCTATATACAAGACGCAACGAACATTTTAAGTAAATAAATAAATGAGTGGAAATTGAACCGGTGTGTGTGTGTTAATAAGGCACTAAAAGAGAATAACTCTACCTGGACACAATGAGAGAGAGATATGTAATTATTTAACATGAAATATAATACTGAAACAGGGAAGACAAAAGTTGAATACTCACCAATGGTGCCAGGCAGAAGTGTTTTAACGTGTAAGTATATATAACCAAAGTGGATACACTGAAAACCAAAACAAAATATTTTATTTGGTGTACAGGTGTGTAGACAAGGAGTGAACTTCACTTCAACACACCTGTAAACTACTTACAGGCCGAATGTAGTTCACTTCTCTTGTTTTTGTTTTGTTAGCTGGTTGTCTTGTTTTACTTGTCGAGGTGACTCACGATTCACTGAACCAGTTAAGACAGGGAAGTCTAATGCTTGATTTTTTTTCAGCCAGTAAACAGGTGCGATGTTGGAGAAAAATATGTAGTAATAATAATAATACTAATAATGATCATAAAAATAAAATTAGTAATTTAAAAAGTTCGTGTTCTTCAACGGAAAGGTGCATTTTAAATATAATGTATTAGGACTTAGTAAAATTTAACTTCTAAAACGAACTCTCTCGATAAAATAACAGAAACTCAAGTGGAGACTTTAGCAGATGGGCGTACAGGTAAGTAGATAATTTCAACATGGCGGAAGGCAGAGACGGAGAGGCAGATGAGGGAGTGTTTGTTGTAGTGGTGGTGATATTTAGCCCTAGGTATACCCTGATTAAGTAGATCTGTGACCAAAGCGTTCCAATCATGACTATCCCATTTTATTTTCAGTCAATACAACAAAACACTTATACATAATCGTGTCCATTATTTTTTTTATTATCATTAGGATGATATGGTGTAATCTGAAAAGTATTTGGCTGCTATTTCCAGCAGATAGGAGCTTCTTCGTTGATGGTATTGTTGTGGTGGTGGTGACGACTTTATTGGTCAATGGTGGTGACGATGAGGCCGTTGACCACGACGATAGAAGTGATGGTAGCGGTGTTGACTGCGAGGGAGCGAGGTACTGATGTGGTGGTGGTGGTGGGGAGATGATAAAACGAGGCAAGGGTTGAGGAGAAAATCGCGTGGGAAATAATAATAACATTTATGTAAAGGAAGAAAAAATAAGCATCACGTTTATATAGAGACTCCCGATTACATGGTGCCGGGTTCAATCCCATCGCTTGACAACTTGGGCAAGTGTCTTCTGCTATAACCCCGGGCCGACTAAAGCCTTGTGAGGGGAATTGTTAGATGGAAACTGAAAGAAAGCTGTCTTGCTTCCCAGCCACATGGTTCTGGGTTCAGTCCCACTGCGTGGCACTTTGAGAAGGTGTCTTCTATTATAACCTCGGGTCGACTAAAGCCTTGTGAGCGGATTTGGTAGACGGAATCTGAAAGAAGCCCGTCGTATATGTGTGTGTGTGTGTGTATTTGTCCCTCACCCCCACCCATCGCTTGAAATCAATGCTGGTGCGTTTATGGCCCCGTAAACTAGCGGTTCAGCAAAGGGAACCAATAAAATAAGTACTAGGCTTACAAAGAATAAGTCCTGGGGTCGATTTGTTCCTCTAAAGGTAGTGCTCCAGCTTGGCCGCAGTCAAATGACTGAAACAAGTAAAAGAAAAAAGTAAAA
>NC_068991.1:78052828-78060582 GCF_001194135.2 Octopus bimaculoides
CTTTTTTTTCTTGTTATTTAGATGAAAGTTTTTGTCGTATACAACCACCACCACCACCACCTTTCCCCGCGCATGCAATTAGAGTTGTTTTGTGTTTTACCTGGAGGAATTAATAGACGCTTTATTTGATTTTTAAGGATATTAAATAGAATTGTTGTTTACAATTATGGCTTCACATATGTGTGCGTGTGTGTGTGTGTGTGTGTGTGTGTGTGTGTGCATGTCTGTGTTTGCGCGCGCTCACAGATTTACGCACATGCGTACTATTTTACACACACACAAGCACGCGCGCGCACACACACACGCACATACATACATACATACATACATACATACATACATACATACATACATATGGACCGTGGTGTTTCAGTAAGCAAGACCGGCAGAAGCCTTCCAGACAAAAAATTATAAGCATTAATTCTTATGAAATAACAAAATACAGTAAATGATTTCCTTTCTGTTATGAAAATGCTAATTTTAGTGCATCATATTCAGGGAATAATTCAGCAAGTAGCTAGATTTTTATGTTAGGTAGGTGTTGCCTTATTACAGACGGGAAATTTGTAGCTATATTTGGGAAGAAGTCTAGATTGCATGGTGGATTAAACCAGGTTATCTTTCTCTGCTTATCTCTCTTGGAGGGCGCGTTGGCAGGATTCTCCACCCTCACTAATTTCCTGTTAAAGCAAAAGAGACAAAGCTATCTGGAAGTACCTCATCTGACACCAAATGTCGTTTGAAACAAATGTACTTTCTAATCAAAACTGAGCAATCTTGCATGTTCATAAAATGATTTTATAACGTTTCCTGTTGATAGACCGAGGATATATTTCTTATATCAAGGCAAGGTGTTTCATAACACACCTTGTCCAAAATTGTTTTAACGTCAACAAATTTGTTGTAACGGCCTCGCTAGTTTTTCAAATACTTTTCAATCAGAAATTTATTTCTACATTAGACACAAGACCAGCAATTTTAAGAGAAAAGGTTAGTTATCTACATCGACCTCAGTACTTGGCTGGTCTTCATTTTATCCCCGGAGAGATGAAATGTAAAAGTTGACCTCGACGGGATTTAAACTTAGAATATAAAAAGGTCAGAACAAATTGTGCAAGAGACATTTTTCCGATGCACTTACGATCCTGCCAACCCACCGTCTTTTTCACTTCGAATCTTAACGTTATCGATCTTCTCAAAAGCTTGTTTTTCATTAAGTATCGTTTTTATTGTTGGTTTTGTTAAAACATATAGCACATCCTTACTTGGGTGATTAATTAAACAAACTGTACAGTTGTTTTGAAATTGGTGATTTCTTTCTTTGACAGTGCTATAATATCTGGTTTTGACCATTTACTCCAATGCCATTTTATCCATTTTCCAATTCCTAAAAATTCTTAATTACAAAATGCAACAAAGAGTCCCAATGACTCGTTTAATAAGTCTGTATTTATGTCACCTGTTACTAGTTATTTATTACATTTTCGTTTCCCTTATTATTCGTGTAATTTTTTTCAATGATTTCTTGCTTTTGCTGCATATCAAAGAGGTTTTTTCTTTCGTTTTTACATTGTTTTTAGCCTATCACAGTCTACCTCTCTTTTGTGACTTGTCACTCTCAGTATTCTTTTCATCCTTCAATTACTTCATTCGCTTTTGTATGCGACCATATTAATCTTCAATAAATTGACATTAAGTATCCATTCTTTGGTTAGATTTTTGCACAACACAGCGTAAACTAGAAGAAATGAAAGGAATTCAAATATTATAAAGCTTTACTGTGGATACAACAAGAATGCAAACACCTTTTTTCTATGCTATTGATATACAGAAAAAAATCTTTCCTATGCTATTGACGAACAGAAGAAATAGTTTGTTGCCTGCTCTTCCCCTCTAAGAAGCAGTCAACACATCGTGAAGTAGTCCGTCAAGAGACTCCTTCTCCCCATCCACCCACCCCAAACACATTGATATCGTTGAAAGAATGTATTTACATTCTCACTATACTTACAGTGAGGTCTTATGATATTTAAATTTCTAATTTTTTTATGGAACGGTGAAACTGGAAGGAGATAAAGACATTATTGAAAGTCTTTTTCTAACACAATATTTATACGTTATGATTTTATAACTTCATCCAAGGCGACGAACTGGTAGAATGGTCAGCACGCCGAGCAGAATGCTTAACAACATTTCACCTGTCTTTACGTTCTGAGTTCAAATTCTGCCGAGGTCGACTTTACCTTTGGGGGTCGATAAAATAAGTCCTATTTGAGCAGTGGAGTTGATGTAATCGACTTACCCCTCACCCGAAATCGCTGGCTTTGTGCCAAAATTTGAAATTATTATTTATAGTTTTATCTGTTTTGAGTTCCACCGTTCCAAAATAGAATAATTTGACGTTCTCTCGAAGTATCTAAATTTTTATGACGTCAATTTAAATTTACATTTTTTTGTGCTTTTTTTTTTTGTTACTTATTCAATGACTTTCTATTTCTTCACTTTTCGTTAACATGAACACTTGCTACCTCTCTCTCTCTTTTCTTTTACTTTCCTAGGGGCCAATCTGTTTTCCATTCCTGCATTTGCCCTTTCACATCGTTTCCGTTTCAGATTTCTTCTTTCATCACAACTGATTAAAACATCTTTATTAATCCATTAATTCTTAACTTACCAAGAATTCAGTCAGTCGCTGTTGTTATTATTCCTAGATAATTCTAAAACATTTAAGTGTAATATTAACAATAAAACTGTGATTTTAACTCCTATTTATGTTTTAATTTCTGCCCAAGGTTGTTGTTGGAAAGGTGGTGGATAATCTTGTGGGTGTCAACCAAGTCAGTTGCCAGACGTCTGAGCTTCAATGTATCCCTGCCCAGGGAAGCAAGACGTTCAGAGTATGGTAAAATGTCTGACGGTGGGTATTCGTTTGGTTGCACGTTTCTGAACAGTTTCCAGGAGATTTATATGCTGAGCAAGACAGGGGTTCCAGACTGGTGATGCAAATTCCAAGTGTGGGCGTACCATTGTCGTATACAGTTTTAAATAGATAGCTGGAGAGCGGCTGACAAAGATCTTACTGAGTGATGCTAGCACCCGCTCAGCCGTCTTGACAATCTTAGAGATGCAGTTTGTCCAATGCAGATCGTTGTTTACAATAATGCCCTGATCACTTCCGCTAGAAGACTTCTTGAGATTGGTGTTGCTGAGGGAGTATGTAAAGGCTGGATTTTGCCTCCCAAAATGCATGGTGACACTCTTGTCCACAGCTAGCTTGAGTTGCCAGTCAGAGACCCATTTCTGCATTGTATCCAGGTCTGATGGCAGGAAATATTTTTAGCATAAAAAACACACAATATAAATGTTAACATATTAATTCACATAGTACCAACTAGTAAATATTTGATAACGACCATGTAACCCACACTCTCAAAAACGTATTTCAGTAAAATGTTGGAGATGAGGGGGGGGTAAAATTTCCGAGGGTTCCACCTCACCCCAACCACCGTTTTCCGGACAAAAAGTATTTTGTGGCATATTAGGAGGTCACCGTAATTCATTCAACGAAAAAAAAATTTTCTACTGATTCCGGAATGGGGCGGGGGGTCAGATTCCACCCCCATTTTTTCCGAACAAAAATAAGGGGTTAGCGGCACATTAGAAAGTCAGGACACTTGATTCCACGCAAAAATCCGAAGTTTTGTTGTTTGTTTAGTGAAACGCGTGCAGGTGTACTTCCCAAAACTTCCCAAATATTCTAAACCCAATCCTTCTTTTACAGAGTTTCACCATTTCAATGAAATTTTCTCCCACTGGTGTTTTTTCCGAATTTGTTCACATAATTATACGCACCTCAGTTTACTTAACTCTCAGGAATTTTTCAGAATGTTACAAGAACATTTCAAACGTTACTTGAAATATAGTGACATCTTATCCAGAAAAATTAAATAACGAAGTGTTAATAAACTTAAAATGATGAACATGACATCTATTATCGAGAAGACAACTCAAAATCAAAAGCTTAAAGTAATTTCATGCAATATTTTCTAAAGATAGACAGTTGACAGAGATGGAGAGATGAAGAAACGGAAGGCAGTAAAGAGAGAAAGGCAGCAGATAGAAATAGATGGGGAAGGTTTTGAGCACAAGAGGGGAGAGGAGAAGGAGAGAGAAATGGATAGAAAAGAGAGAAAATCTTGCACCAAATATTGAACATTGTGTGGGGTACCACCAAGCGGGGACAGAAGTAGGGTGTGTGACATTGCATTGACTAATAACCATAAAGTGTTGCACAGAAAGTCGACACACACACACACACATATATATACACACACATATATATATATATATATATATATATATATATATATATATATATATAGAGAGAGAGAGAGAGAGAGAGAGAGAGAGAGAGAGAGAGAGAGAGAGAACACCTAGCATTGTAGGTCTAACACCTGTCATATCTAATGACAATTATAGTTTGCTAAACTGCTGCCTAATTTAATTATTTATTTACTACATATATTCTTCTGCTCTTTTACTTGTTTCAGTCATTTGACTGCGGCCATGCTGGAACACCGCCTTAAAGAGTTTTAGTCGAAGAAATTGACTCTAGGACTTATTCTTTGTAAGCCTGGTGATTATTCTATCAGTTTCTTTGCCGAACTGCTAAGTTCCACACAAGCACACCCGTATTCACACGACGGTGTTCTCTCAGCTCTTTTGTCTACCAAATCCACTCACCAGGCTTTGGTCGGCCTGGGGCTATAGTAGAAGACACATGCCCAAGGAACCACGCAATAGAACTGAATCCGACAATGTGGTTGGGAAGCAAGCTTCTTACCACACAGCCACGTCTGCGCCAGTTTAATCTTTTTCCAACAAACAACTTTTGAATCTGTTGCTTCTAATTTTGTCACATTCCATTTCAATACTACAAAAGCAATATTGTATAGTTGGAAGAGTAAATGTGTTAATGGCAATTAGAATGGATTTTATTTTTAATATTCAAATAAATCTTGAAAAACAAAACAAAAAAAAGGAGGATGTTTGAAATATTTCAAAGAAAGTCTGTTCTGTTATTACCAGCACCGCCGTTGTTATTTAACCCCGGTCCAGATCAGACAGATTTTACGATCAAAGATTTTTCCATGCACACATACCTTGTATGTGTGCATGGATGGAAGTATACATGCATGGATGGATGTTCTATTGTATGTAGGGATGGATGAACGTATGTATGAGTGTGAGCGCGCGCGCGTGTGTGTGTGTGTGTGTGTGTGTGTGTGTGCATATGTTTGTGTACATATGTATGTGTATGAACGTGTGTGCATATGTATGAAGGCTCATGGTTTAGAAGTTAGAGTGTTGAGCTTACGACCATAATGCATGCGTTCAATTCCTGAACTCGACAGTACATTGTTCCTTGAGCAAGGCATTTCACTTCATGTTGCTCCAATCTCCTCAGCTGAAAATGTCTCCCTGAAGCTATTACATTCTAGACGCATCAAGGTGGGAAGAACCGAGAGGGTGTTTACGTCTGTTTCTGATTACATATGGGTTGTATTTCTACAAGCAACTGTTTGATCCACCACTAAAACGGGCTTCCAAATCTTTAACAGAAACTTGCCGAAGTGGCGACACCTAATGAAAACTCTGATGCCGATTTAAATATTTTGGTGAACCTTTAATGTTGTTATGCATAAATGAAATCATTGTGTTCCACTTTTGTATGGCATGGTCAGCCCTAACATTTTCCATTTTATTTTACGATAAGTATTGTTTTAATTTACCCGTCATAATTAGACGAGGATTTAAGATTTTCTTTTTTTACCCGAAAGAAACATCGTGGTTGGCATTTTGCAACTTGAACTTGTCATATTCCATTCCTATGGAATATCAACTGATCCGTACTGCTTGGTAACTTCAGTTACATACACAAGTACATCGCCACTGCGAGCCTGATGGAACGAGCAGTCTTCAGTATCTTGGTATACGCATCTTGTTTTCTGTTGATCCTGACGCTTTGCATGTTATAATGTTCTTCATTTTGGGAGTACAACAATAACTTACTATTAAACAGTTTCTATTGAAAATTTTTCCATAATAGTGATGAGTAGAGAAAGAAATTGTCTGCTACTGCCAAGAAACTTTTAGATATAATAGTCTTTACATGTGATGAGTAAGAGGATGTGAACCAGATAATACAGTGATGCCTGTCCTTTGTTCAGGGAGTCAGGTATTAACTTAATTTTGACTTTGAAGCCACTATATTCTAACGCAGTTTCAAAGTGGAACCACTCCTTCTATTTGTTAGAAGGTATGTATTATCGATGAATAGAAATCGATAATGCCAAATTCTAGAGTCCTGTTTAAATTGTTAAACAGGCTAATTACTATTGCTATTGTTTCTAAATACATTATAAATTCTCGAAGGTTACATATCTATTCACTGATTCACTGACATATGCACACGCACACACACATCACACACACACGCACGCACGCACACACACACACACACCTCATTTTCCACATAGTCTCCTTACTTTTCTTTCCGCTTCTTCCAACGGTCCACAAATTTGCTTATTCCACCAGAGAAGATTTACGGTTGGTTGCGCAATCCTTTATGCACTGATCACTGCGCTTTTTCGTCCGTAGTAAATCAATGATCTAGTAAAGGATGTTTGAGCAGTCCAAAGAGATGATAGTTTGAAGGAGAGGTCTGGACTCTATGCAGAGTCTTCCAGAAACTCGGAACCCAATTTTTCAATGATTTCAATGGCGTGGCCGGCTGTATGTGGGCTTGCATTGTCATGCAACAATAACACTCGGCTTTGGGGTGAATTGCTAGTTTCAGTTGTAGGTCAGCACTTCACTGTAACCTACCCTGGTGACTGTAGACCCCTTTTCCAAGTAAGTTTCCAGTACAGGCCGTTTTCCATTCCCCCAAAAACGGTTAGCATCACTTTTTCTGCAGCAGGTTAATCTTGAATATCTTTTTCGCTGACAATTCCGGGTGTTTCCATTCCATACTTTACCTTTTGGATTCTGGCTCAGTGATGGACCCATGTCTCATCTCTTGTTACTATCCTCTCCAAAGATACTTCGCCTTCATTGTTGCAACAGTCGAGTAATCACCGACAAATCTCCACATGATTGCGACTATGCGCTTCGATAAGCTCTCTTGGCATCCATTTCACTCAGACTAATCTACAGAGAACATGCCACTTCGAGAGTCACCCGTCGGTTCACCAGAATCATCCCTCGAGCTTATTGAATCTTCATATCAGTAGTAGAGGTTGATGGGCGTCTGGCTCCTTCTTTGTGCTTCACACTTGTCAGCCATTTTAAAACTTCTCGATCCACTCATACACACTTCTACGCGTTAGAGAGCTGTCCCCGGTATTGTACTGAAATCCTGCGATGAATTTCAGCCTTGACTCGTCTTCAGACCAGAAAAATCGGTTCGCTGATTTCTGATCTTCCTTGGTACACATAGCCTACGGAGCGACTATGTTTATTCTTTAACAAAAGACAGCAAATTGGAGCGATCAAGGTCGAACCTTGATTCCGTAACCACAAGACTGTCACTTTTAGCTCGCGAGTACTGAAGGCAGTATGTTTAACCTAAAGTGTTGGCAAAAGTGCCTATCATCTTTGACTTCCTCTTGTGTGTTGTATATATTCATACACACACACACACACACACACACACACACACACACACACACACACACACACACACACACACA
>NC_068991.1:78060614-78062690 GCF_001194135.2 Octopus bimaculoides
ATATATATATATATATATATATATATATATATATATATATACGCACGCACACACACACACATATTCTCACATGCACATACAGTTTTGGAAATATGTATACATATACTTACTTCCTGGATATGGTTTTTCACATCGACATAGTTATACTCTTTCAGACATTTACCATTCAATAACAGAATTTCGTCAGTTATGGCATTTTCTTCGTCCTCCATAACAAAGCCTGAAAATATAATTAAAAACGCAATTTAAAAATTTTCCATATAGGCGCAGCCATGGCGGTGTGTTTAAGAAGTTTACTTAACAACTACGTGGTTTCAGGCTCAATCCTTGTGTGCAGCACCTTGGGTAAAAGATATGGCGGCATGACATCCAATAACTTTAAAGGCAGATACACACAACACATGCACTCTTTCAGATGTAGAAAGATAGAAAACTTCACTCCCCTCTCTCGGTTTATCCGGAGATTCCAGGACTACTGAAACGACTTCCCCAACTCTACATGAGGCACCCTTAACAAGACCTCTTTCTACTCACCTGGAGTTCGTAAACATCAATTCAACTTCCATGACAAACTGCACATATTCCACCTGCCCATAGCATCTATCAATACGAAAAAGTGTACACCCTGTTAATGAACTTCAAATCTTTGGTCACTGATATCGTTGCTGTATATATATATATATACCACTTTAGGCCTAGCTTGACCACGCACAATGACAGAGAATACAATTCCTGTCCGCAGAGACTACAGCCTATTCATGTTTGTCACGGGAACTCATTTATAATCTGTTGCCATCGAATCGGTTACGCTCAAGTGATAACTATCGTCGTTAAAGTACCTAACCATACAGAATGATCACAGACTAATTGGCACCAACTTCTTTTCTATCCTACAACGTGCAGTTTCTCATGAAAAGAACTGGTGTCGTTTTGAAGAATGCCCACAACGTACTCCAACATCTCGTCTGCACTACATCGTCCTAACAATAAAATAACCGATATCGCTATGACCGCAGATACAACTACGTATCCTGAACGGACAAATGGAAGCCTAAATATGTGGTGGCCATTTTTAATTTGTCTTAAATTCTCTCGCTTCACTCTCCGAACATTCGATGGCGTGGACGTGTCCTACGCATACAAAACTATAAGCAATGTGGAATTGAATCAAACTGTTACTAAATATATGTAACTCTAACCAAACGAACGTGTTCATTGTTACTTTCTTTTATTCATTGATTTGTGTGTATACACACACACACAAACACATACAGACACACACTATATGCATACTTTTTAATGTATGTATATATGTATCTATCTATATATATATGTATCTATCTATATATATATGCATGCATATATATATATATATATATATATATATATATATATATATATATATACATACACACATTTGTATATATGTATATATATGTATGCGTTTGTATGAACCTGAGCGTGTGTGTGGTCGTCTGTATGGCATGTGTGCGAGTGAGTGATGTAGCGTGTCATATCTCTTCTTCCCATACATTCACTAAACAGTACAATGCAAGAAGTGGGGGCTGAGAGATTATTCTATTGTTACAGAGACATCAATAAATGCTAAACTTTTACACAAGTTTTACTTATAATCATCACTGCTGATAATAAATTCCATTCCGTCTTTCCGAACACGAAATCCTCAGCGGTGCTGCTGTATAAAAATTTAATTGCGTAACCAAATGCATTAATGATTCCATGTAATCGGAGCTGAGAGTCGCAAGGATACAAATTCAGTTTCTGCATTAACTCTGCAGAGCCATTCTCCATTTCACAGATTTTGGTATCGTGACATTTGTACCAATGGAATTGGGAATTCGAAGTGCTGTACATACATTGTTGTTGACCCTGTTCTGTCAGAACTTAATAGAAATTTTCTACATATGTATACATATATACATACGCGCATATATACAGACATGCATGCATACATACATGTATGGATACATAGACACATGCATACATACATATATGCATACGTACATATATGCATACATAAATACATACATACATAAATACATACACACATGTATC
>NC_068991.1:78062700-78070262 GCF_001194135.2 Octopus bimaculoides
ATACGAGAAGAGAAGGTGGTTGAGACGAAATGCATTCTTTCTCAGCTCATAGTGCGCGTTGACATTATTATTATTATTATTATTATTATTATTATTATTATTATTATTATTATTATTATTATTGCTATTATTATTATTACTATATGTTTGACTTTTGCTTTGTATTTGTACAAGTTGATTCCAAGTCTCACCCAGTCACCCAGAGACCTCAAGAGACGACAAGTTAGAAGTTCAAGTTGGTGTTATGCCTAGGGTGTCATATATTTGGTTTTGTACATAGTATAGTTCTAGAGAATGTTTAAGAAAACGTAAGAAAATTCTAAGTTTGTTTTAAAATTTGAAATTACATAGAAAGTATTTTACGTAGGATATGGGCAGTTCCCATGAGTACTATCTTTTGAATTTCTGCCATTTGGGGTTTTACTGGTATCTGAGCTAGATAGGAATCAGCCCCTTTTGCTATCATTCTTAGGGCACCTATGACAACAGGTATTGTTTTAGTCTTGAGGTTCCACATTTTGCCAATTTCTATTTCAAGATCTTTATACTTGATCAGTTTTTGGTAGGTCTTGACAGATACATTTATGTCGGTTTGGACAGTCATATCAATGAGGAGGCATGATTTTTGTCTGAAATCTTTCAATATAATGTCTGGCCTATTCGCATCTATCTTTCTGTCAGTTTGAATGGTGAAGTTCCAGAGGAGTGAGATGTGATCATTTTCAAGCACTGGAGGTGATTTGTGTTCCCACCAGTTTTTTTCTTGGGTCAGGTCCAGGTATTTGCATATTACCCAGTGAATATATTGTGCAGCTCTATCATGCCTGTTGAGATACTCTGTAGGCGCAAGAAGACTGCACATGGAGACAACATGATCAATGGTTTCATTTTGTTGTTGACATACACGATATGTTGGGAAGCTGCCGTTCTTTAATATGTTGGCCTGGTAGTTCCTTGCAGGAAGGCATTGATATTGGGCTGCTATGAAAACCCTTCTGTTTCTGATTTTAAGCCAGATGCCACTAACCATTGATGGGTAAGGGCTTTGTCAGCATCGGTATTATTAGCTCTCTTTGGATATTTGCCATTGAGAGGCTTTTCTTGCCATCTATCAGTAAGAATATCTAAGGCAGCAGTTCTAGCACGGGTTTTCATGCACTTAGCCTTTTCTGTGCTTGTTTCTAGTACTTCTAATTCTGGAATTTGTTTTATTTGGAATTCACTTTGATATTCTTTTGCCTGTTTTGTTTACTGAGTATGATGCTTTCTTGTTTTCATGCTTTAAGACAAGTTTTAACATCCAGTCACCAGACTTTTTCAGGTAGGTGGTTAGGCCAAATGTGTCAATCTTCATTGTTAATTCCAGCTGTAAAAGTCCACGGCCACCCTCTTTTCTTGGCAGACAAAGTCGTTCTATATCTGCCTTAGGGTGGTGCATTCTAGGCATTGTCAACAATTTTTGTATTTTACCGTCAAGATTACGTATTTCAGTAATTGACCAGTTAATGATATTGAAACTGTAAGTCACGACCGGTATAGCTAAAGTAGTGATCGCTTTGGTCCTGTTTCTTACATTCAGTTCTGTCTTGCGATAACATTCTCTTCTGATCTTTTCCTTCATCATTGAATGTTTGATTCCATCACCTTCAAATACCTAAAGGTACTTGTAGCTCTCCGCTGATTCTAACTCCTTTATGACATTCTGCTGATCAAGATTAATGTTGGATGTTTCTGTCATTTTTCCTTTGATAAAGGTAGCTTTTGCACATTTACTGAGGTCAAATTGCATCCTGATGTCATCACTGAATTGTTTAACAATCGCTAGTAAGCCCTGTAGTTGTTGGTCATCTTTTGCAAAGAGCTTTAAATCATCCATGTAAAAGAGATGATTTATATTTTTTTTCAAACATTTTATAACCATATTGTACATCATCGAGCGATTTCGAGAGAGGTATTAAGGCTAGACAAAAGAGGAGCAGTGATAGAGAGTCACCCTGGAAAATGCCACATGAAATTCTTACATCTCCAGCATTGAGAGATTCATTGTCACTGTTCAAAGTCAGTATGGTTCTCCATGATCTCATACTTATAGACAAAAAGTTTCGCAGAGTAAGTGCTATTTTATAAATTTCCAGACATTTCTTAATCCATCTATGTAACAGACTATCAAAAGCTTTTTAGTCTATCCAGGCTATTGACAAGCTTTTGTGTCGCTTGTGACAATCTTCCAAGATCATCTTATTGATGAGTAGCTAATCTTTACAACCATAGAACCCACGTTTACATCCTTTTACTCATTAAGGAATATGCCACTTTCTATTAAAAAACTATATTCAGTCAAGACAGATGTCAGCGTTTTATACATTGTTGTTAAGCAGGTTAGGGGTCTATAATTTTGGGGTTCATTTGTTTCTTTATTTTTTTTAAAGTAGGAATGTTATACCATTAACTAGCCAAGAAGGAATCATACTAGGTTGTTGCAAAGCATTGTTGTAAATTTTTGTTAGCAGTTCATGGCTCTCTGGGAAGGCATTCAACCAGAAGGTAGGAATTTTATCCTTTCCGGAAGACTTCCTTTTGCTCGACTTCCCAAGAGATCTTACATCCTCTACCTTGATACCGTCCCACTTTTGCTCCTCTAAGGAGTCAGTAGATATTCTATCAATACAAGGGGCTTTTTCATTGTGTGTTTTTTCTTCTGCCCAAATTTTATTCCAAGGGGACAGACTTTACTGTAACTGGTGTTTTCCCTATCTTCCTGTAAAAATATTTTGGGTTTATTATTATTATTATTATTATTATTATTATTATTATTATTATTGTTATCATTAAGACGGTGAGCTGGTCGAGCCGTTAGCACGCCGAAAAGAATGCTTAGCGGCATTTCGTCCGTTCTGAGTTCAAATTCCGCCGAGGTAGATTTTACCTTTCATTTTTTTAGGGTGGGATGGGGGTCGATAAAATGAGTATCAATGAAGTACTGGGATTAATGGAATTGACTTGGCCTCTCTCTCAATATTGCTGATTCTGTGCCAAAATTTGAAACCATTATTATTATTAACAACAACAACGACAATAATATAACATTATCGTCTCATAATAGCCAAATTGCGATTTGGTTTCATACTAGAAGTTGAGAATCAACTCCAGCAATCATCAGGTCGGGATTATTAACTTCCGGTATGTAATCAGTTAGTAATTTGGCGATTATGAGACTATAATGTTGTTGTTTTTTTTAATGAATGTTAATAAAACACCTGCTCTTTTAACGAATATAGATGTGCCTGTTTTTCCTGATTCGTGAATTTCTAGACAGTTATGTGTTTGAGAGAGTGCATAATTGCTTGAAAGAATTATCTCCCTTTATCGCTATGGAACCATTTTTCTTTGAATTTGAAGCTTGTCCGCGAATAAGAAACTGGAAACATACCAACACACGAAACGCTGTCTTTATTACGATATCTGGTTTCGTGACCGAAATCAACAGGAGACCAGACATTGTAACAACACAAACAACATTTCTAACAAATAAATATGTAATCTATATTATTGTCATCTCTTTTCCCCACTCCGCTTCTTCACAGAATGACAAAAACAGAAGAGTCACGCGCTTATCTGGACAGACATTAATTTCACAGATTAAAACAAAACAAAAATAAATAAATAAAATAAAAAAATAAAAACGCTCTCGTGTTATTGTTTGATGAATAAATGGAAAATGATACAGTGAAAACTGACCAAAATTATTAAATGAATAAATAAATAAATAACTGACCAATCGAATATTTGATCGTTACTAAAAGTGATGGCGACGTTTGACGTTCTTCTTTATCGTTTTTGTTTGTTTTATTATCTTTTTGCTTTCTTATGTTTTTGTTATTGTTTGTTCGTTCATCTTTTATTTTATTTTTTGTGTGAATGTTTGTGTTAGTGTTGGATGTTTTGACAGCATTTATCATAGAACTGAATAAATCTGCTATTTTTAGAATCCGACTTTTATGTAAATAACAAGTTCTCTTTTTTCTTCCTTTACAAAATTGCTATAGAAGTGTCTGTATATAAACCATATCATTAAACTTATGCACACACACACACACACACACACACACATTTGTATACAACTACACCACATTGACATATACAGACATACATCAAGACATGTTACACATACATTAACACACGATCGCAAATAAGAAAATGTCAAATGTTGCTGACGGCATATGCGATAAAGCAATTTGAAAGAAATATTTTGAAAGCATAGAACAGCTATAACAATATTCTTGCGAACGTTTAGAAGTTTGGGGTGGAGAGGCAGACAGGAGTCACCACCACATCTACCCTCCATAATAATGCAAATAACGCAGGGATCCGTCTATCTATTTATCCTTCCTTCCATCCATCCATCCATCTATCCATCCATCCAGCCAGCCATCCATCCATCCATCCAGCCAGCCAGCCAGCCAGCCAGCCTGCCAGCCAGCCAGCCTGCCAGCCATCTGCTGTAAATCACTGATTCAATTCGAACCCCCTCGTTTGGATTTCCAGCTATGAACCACAGCCTATACATACGGTCATAAAGGCATGCCCAGCCCCTTGAGGGAACAGTACACTCACATAAATGTCTTCCGGTCAATCAGCATTGGCTGGTGTTCATCGGAAATGGAGGGTTGTAAAAAGTTTTGTTCAGACTTATAAAACTAGCGATTTGAACCCCACAACAGAGCCAACTCGATTCTAGACGAACCCTTTTCTTCTTATTACGTGAAATGTACTCTCACCTCCTTTTATTTGTCCTTATATAAGATACACTGAAAATATATATTCGACAAAGGTAAATTATTCTCGTACTTAAATGGCGACATGCGCCCATCCATCCTGATATCTAATTATCTGTTTATTTTTTTACTTATTTCTATAATGGTAATGGACACATACAACATAACAGATGTAACTAGAACATTCTCTATATCTTCCATTCTACTTTATAACTCGGATTCAAATGGTAAGATAATCATCCGTCGTTTTGTATATGGATGACCCCACGTTGTATACTTTAAATGATAAACAGCTAGAAACACCACTGCAGATAGTATATGACTTTAGTAGAGAAACAGATAAGCGATTCGAATTAGAAAAATGTGCTACGAGAATATTGAGGACAGGAAAATTAAAACATTGATGTCTTACAAGATATAGAATCTGAGTTAAAAGAATTAGTTCAAACGGATAAAATTGTGAATCAATGAACAATAAGTTAACAACATACACCAATGTCAGGGAATATTAGAAATCAATGAATATTATAGACACATTATGTTAATGCTTAAAACAGCTTAATGCAATAGTAAGAAGAAATAATAAAACAATTAACCACATTGTCTCTGGGCTCCCAGTCTTGTCTACGAAAGAATATAGCCACAGCCATGACAGTGTTGGGACACGAGTACACTGGCAGTTATATCAGCGTTATGAAATACAAAAAGAGAAGAGGTAACATAAGTACAGCCAAGAAAAATACTCAGAGAATGACTAAGCGACCATTTTCTAGAGGAAGTACTTCTGGAATAATTTACATATTTTCACTATTTTTAATGGCGTGTAGCTGTAATTTCCTAATTATCTGTGTCCTTTCTGGTTTTCTGATGCTCGGCGTCTCAAGATTGATGCGGAAGCAGTTATATATTCAAGTATCCTAATAATTGTTGGAATAATTCTAAAGCTATTGTCCAGTAGAATTCCTGCATTAGTTTGGGATAAGTCTTTACCTTTTCCCTCTAATCTTTAACCCTTTGTTAACATCAACACAGCAACTGATTTCTTCTCTTGCGCTTCCGGTTTCTTCTTTCCTCGCTTCCGTGTCATTATAAACTGTCTGTTGTACTTGCATTTTACTGAGTCTTGACAGGATTATTTCACCAGTGTCCTTTCATATCAAGAGTGATTATGCTTTCCATATTACTGTAACTTCTTACCTCCAGATATCCTCTCTACGGATTACTTTGTAAAATGCTTTTGCTACGACATCATACCTCAAAGGTAGATGATGAGAAGAGAACTGTGCATAGTTGTGGAAATTAGCTGCCCAGAGGATGTTAACATAAAGCTGAAGATCAGCGAGAAAGAGAACACCCATGCTGAACTATTGAGAAATCTACAGTTACTTTATCCAGATTACAAGTTCAGGTTTACACCTGTAATTATTGGGGCCCTGAGATATGTAATACACTGCCTAAATACCAATCCTGAGAAATTAGGCTTCTCAAAACCAGAAAGGAGGAAGCTAATTCGAAGACTACAGATCCAATCCATCACCGGAACTGTAAAAATCTGTAAAACTGTCCAAAAGTTTATCATTTAAATATATATGAGCATGTCTAGATATGCAACAATATGCATGAGAATATATACATAAAACATACAAATCTGCACATACACACATACATACATACATACATACATACATACATACATACATACATACATACATACATACATGCGTACATACATACATACATGCGTACACACATACATTCATACATGCATACATAATACAAACACACATGCATGCATGCGCACATACATACATACACACATGCATGCATACATACATACATACATACATACATATATACATACATACATACAAACAGAAATATCTTGTTGCTGATGTTGAAATTGCAATGAAGGAAACTTGGATCTAGGTTAGAAACCGGTTCTTTCTCTATTGACAAGAAATCTTGAAATAAAACTGAAGAATGACATACATAAAGTAAAGCTCGCGTGCCCTGAAGACGTCATTCAAAATGTTGATTGTGTCACCGGAAGCTATTTCACACGTGATCAGCAGCTGATGAAAAATGTCATCAAGTTACAACCTCCTATCGTGATATGACGTTTTTATTAAAACAATATACAATGCTATGTGTAGGAAAGTCTTCCTTGGGGTAAATATAACGCCCTGTTATTGAATACATGCATATCAACACAAAGAATATTTGTGGGACATTTTCATGAAATCGTCCAACTTTCGCCAAGAGCAAGCATAGTAGCATGCTAGATCTCATAAAGTTCTATGTGACAACAAACTCAGATATGCTGTATAGTCAAAGCGACCGGATGCCCGGCATATGTGAACATTTCTTCCAAGATCAGTAAAAGAAGCAATACCTAAAGACGACGATTTCGCAATGTGCCGCTGCTCCACCCAGATTATAAATTCGTATTTTATTCTAATAATTAATTATTTGTGGCATTCATCTATGTTACTCAATATTTGCGTGGCAAGCTGGAAAAGCCAGGATTTTCAGGAAAAGAAAGATATAAGCCAACGCGAACTGTGTCAGTATAATCTGAAAAAAGGTTGAAAAAAATTTGAACGGCTTTTCTCAAGTTCACTATACAGCTCTTAGGATTTTTCTTATCTGAATTCCAATGAAAGAGAATTGATTCTTTCTTAGAAACCAAAACCTTAGCTCTGAGAAGAACTGATACATACATACATACATACATACATACATACATACATACATACATACATACATATATATATATAGAGAGAGAGA
>NC_068991.1:78070272-78073257 GCF_001194135.2 Octopus bimaculoides
TACATACATATAGAGAGAGAGAGAGGGGGAGGAGGAGGAGGAGGAGGAGGAGATAAGTTCTTGGCTTTGAGTAAAAGAAAATACAGGAAAATCAGTTATGATTTTATTCAACGTATTCCCCACTCAGATTCACACACTTATTGCAGCAGTGCTTCAGATTTTCTAAACGCTGTAAAAGAACTCAGGAGGTTGGGCCTCCAGCCAGGCCTTTCGCGATACCCTTAGAGTCAGAAACTTTTCACTACCCCTCGTATTATCTCCCCTTTTTCTTAGCTCTCTTGTGTGATCCTTCTGTCCGGCATTCGCCATGATAGATCGCTGACCACTACATTTATATTTTTTTTCTCTCCTTGTTTCTTTCTGTGTTCCTTTCAGTTGAAGAGCATAGGCTCGAAACGTCAAAGACTTTCTCTATTCCCGAGCGTTATACTAATACATCCATTTGTTGTTTACACCACCTATCTTCGTCTGTTGTTTTTTTCGTAAATCTCATATATATATATATATATATACCGTATTTGGTGGCCTATAAGACGCACAAGTGCAAAGGACGCACCCACGTCCAGGCAATACTTTTGTAAAATAAATTACCACTAAAATTAATGTTTTTATTCCTCCACTTACCTGTATAACTTTATGTTATTACCGGTAATTACAAGCAATTTATTGCATCCACACTCGATATAAACATACCGTAGGCGATTGTAATTGTGTAGTGAGTAGTTTTTTTCCCAACCACATGGTTCCGGGTTCAGTCCCACTGTGTAGCACCTTGGGAAAGCGTCTTCTACTATAGCCTCGAGCCAACCAAAGCCTTGTGAATGTATTTGGTAGACGGAAACTGAAAGAAGCCCGTCGTACATATGTATATATATATGTGTGTATGTGTGTGTGTGTGTGTGTGTGTGTGTGTGTGTGTGTGTGTGTGTGTGTGTGTGTGTGTGTGTGTGCGTGTATCTGCAATTGTCCCCCTCACAACAAAGCCTGACAACCGATGCTGATGTGTTTACGTCCCCGTAACTTAGCGGTTCGGCAAAAGAGACCGACAGAATAAGTACTAGGCTTACAAAGAAACGTAAAAGAATTTTCTTTCTGATTTTCTCATTTCATGAGCGTTAACCTAATGCACTATGCCTTTTCTCCACATCTTCCTCTTTTACCTTTTTGCTTTCTCTCTCTCTCTCTCTCTCTCTCTCTCTCTCTCTGTCTCTCTCTGTCTCTCTCTCTCTCTCTCTTTTTCTTCTTCTTCTCTCTCTCTCTCTCTTTTCTTCTTCTCTCTCTCTCTCTCTCTCTCTTCTTCTTCTTCTCTCTCTTCTTCTCTCTCTCTTCTTCTCTCTCTCCCCTCCCCCTCTCTATATATACATACATACATACATAGAAAGATGGTAGAAAGATGGTAGAAAGATGGATATATATATATATATATATATATATATATATATATATATATATATGTCTTATGTATAGATGGTTAAAATTCTGGCTTTGTACAACTTTGTAACTCCTATTAGTAAATGAAACATGTATAATGGTGAATAATGATACCATAAAATTTCCCAATCTCCTGCTTTGGTGGATCGATAGATAGATAGATAGATAGATAGATAGATAGATAGATAGATAGATAGATAGATAGATAGAGTGATGGATAGATTGATAAAGATTTCTGCATGTATCCACAAAGCATATAATGCAAACATACATGTATTAATGCCTATATACAAGCTTCCAATTGTACACTTATACATCCATATATATATATACACACACATATACCTGTGTGTATGTATGTATGCATGGGCGTGTGTGTATGTGTATGTATGAATATATACATGAACATGTATATGGATAGCTATATAGATCTAACCGCATATACGTATATCCGTGCGCACATCTATCCGTTACATACACAAACGCAAATAACAGTTTCTTTAGGTAGCTTCATTAATATTTCGAGCACACCACCCCAAATCAAAGCCAGTATGTTATTAAGTTGGTGAAAGACTTCATCAAACATGACAGACAGAATTACTGGACACGTCTACGATGAACGGAATGGACTATTCCCTGTCATTCCCTCATTTTTCAAATATATTTATGTTTTAAACGTATTTTTTTTCTTCCCCCGTCTTTCTTCTCTTTCTCCCTTCCTCTTTCTTCTCTAAATTATCACAACTTTCTTTTCGTTTTCTTGTTTCTCCTCCATTTTTGTTGTTGTTCTTTTCCTCTAATTTTTTCTTAAGTTTGTTCTCGTTGTTTCTTCTTCTTCTTCTTCTTCTTCTTCTCCTCCTCCTCCTCCCCCCTCCCCCTCCTTCTCCTCCCCCCATCTTCTCCTCTTCCGTCCTCCTTTCTCCCCTTATTCTTCTTGTTTTGCTTGCTGTCCCAATAGATGTGCAATGTCTCAGAATCAGTGGAACTGTCAGAATGGCTTCAACTGGAATTAACTTGAGATTTTCACACATCTGAAAAGAACAACTTTGCCAAGAGTGACGATGGGGATGCAGGAGCGGGGGGGGTGTCTCCTGTGTGCCTTGGGAAAGTTCGATACCGTCTATAACAATAATAATATTAATACAAAAACAACAGCAATAGTAATAATAATGATGATGATGATGATGATGACGACGACGATTGTTTCAAATCAAGTTTGGTGCTTTTGTATTCCATTCACAAGAATAGTTACAGACTGGTTGTGCTGTTCTGTTAGATCTTTTTTCCTTCTTTATTATCGTTATTAAGAACACTAATGCCGCTGTCTTCACCGCCGTCATCACCAGTCTTACCATCAGAACCATTGCCACCACTGTCACCACCACCACCACTATCATCATCACCACTGCCACCACGACTTCCATCAAAACCACTCTCACAACCTCCAACACCACCACAACTAGCACATGAACCACCACCACCACCGCTATGCCAACTAGATAACCAGGAAAACTTCTACCACGACCACCACTACAGCGACGATCACCACCACCA
>NC_068991.1:78073432-78075575 GCF_001194135.2 Octopus bimaculoides
AAAGCATTTCTTCGCCCGACTTGCTGACCATTCAGCTGGTTCGCCGCCCCAACACCACCAATGATGACTCGGAAATTTCTTCGCAGTAGCAGCAGCAGCAGTAGCAGCAGCAGCAGTAGCAGCAGCAGCAGTAGCAGCAGCAGCAGTAGCAGCAGCAGCAAGCAGCAGCAGCAAGCATATTCATGTCCTAAACGAAGATTATTTGCGGCATGTGTGTGTGTGTAGATGTGTGTTTATGTATGTTTGTGTCTGTGATTGTAGATTGTGTGTGTATGTGTGTATTGATGTATATGTATTGTCTTTTGGTGTGTGTGTGTGGATGTGCGTGTGTGTTTATATGCATGTGTGTAGGTATGTGTGTGAGGTGAGATGTATGTGTGTATAGTTGTGTTTGCATATGTCTAGATGCGTGCGTGCGTGTGTGTAGGTGTGAGTGTGGGTGTGTTCATGGAAGTATAAGTGTATGTGAGTATCGATAAGTGTAGACATGCGTATGTAAGTGTGTGTGTGTGTGTCTTTGTGTTTGTCCCTCCCACAACCGCTTGCCAGCCGGTGTTGGTTTGCTTGCGTCCTAGTAACCTAGTGGTTCGGCAAATAAGAAAAAGTATCAAACTGTGAAAAAAAAAGGGGAGGGGAAATTACTGGGGTTAATTTGTTCGTCTCTAAACCCTTTAAGGCCGATGCCTAGCATAGCTGCAGTCCAACGATTGAAACAAGTAAAAGATAAATGCATAAATAAATAAATAAACAAATAAATAGAAGCATTGCACAGATTTAACTCCTGATTAAAATGTTTTAATTTTCTTCTCTTTTTAATTTAGACTCTATTTTGCCCGGCCACCTACTTGGTAGCCAAGTTGCGAGGGAAAGCATCTTGTTTCCCCCATCATCTTTTTAAATCTTAAGGAGGTCTTGCAGATGCTTGTAGTTCCACATATCGTCGCCATTTTCAGGTTCAGAAGCATTGTACTGGGCGACCTTTTTCGAGAAGCGAGCTGTATAAGACATGGCTCGTCATTTGGCGGGCCGCACTACTAAAAAAAACATCAACGAAACCTTTCGGTAGACGTGTCACTGAGGTAATCTTGCGGGCCGCAGTTTATCTTTGACTGTATTCAAGCGTCGGCCAAAACGCGTTTTGGTATCGATTCTTGGGGTCTTTGTAGCATTCCGAGTTTAAACCCTGCCTCGGTGTCGAAGGGCTGATCGCAGGCCACAGCAGAGCAGCATCCGGTCCACAATTGGTCAGTACGATCAGAGTAGATCTAGAACCAGTATGGATAAATCGAAAATGTTATGTTGAGGCTTTCATCTAGAAATGGATGGACGTCAGCAAAATGGAATGGACCGGAGAATACACCAACAATACCAATAATGCTACCATCAGAACTAATACTACCACCACTACCACCATTACTAACATTAACACCACAGCATTTATACAGTCATATTAGTCACAACCACCCACACCACCATCACCACCATTACTATCACAATAACCAACAATAAAAACAATAACAACACCATCACCACCACCACTATACCATCACCACCACCTCTACCGCCACTACTGCTTTCAGTCTACTATCACCATCACAACTACCACAAGTCTATCTGTACCACTTCTACTGCTACACAGATCACCACCACCACCACCACTACTCCCACCACCACTACTCCCACCACCAATACCACCACCACCACTACTACAATAGTCAATATAAGAAAAAGTCTGTAGTAATCGATACAACGATTTATCTGTATTATTGAAGTGTCATGCTGGCGGTAGTTGTGTGAGTATATGAGACTGTGCGTCGTTGTGTTCTGTGTGTGATTGTGTGATTGTGTGTGTGTGTGTGTGTGTGTGTGTATGCGTGAATCCATGTATGTGTGCTTGTGTATGCATGTACGTGTATGTGTTTGTATGGATGTATGCATTTATGTTTGCGTGTTAATGTACATAGGTATATTAGTGAGTATATAAGCCTGTTTGTATTATGTACGTAGATAAGTACATACATACATACATACACACACACATATATATATATATGTATGTATATATATATATATATATGTATATATATATATGACCGCAGCCACTTGGCTGAAACACATAAATATATATATATATATATATATA
>NC_068991.1:78075610-78077616 GCF_001194135.2 Octopus bimaculoides
TATACGTATGTACTAACGTGCGTGTATATGTGCATGTTTGTATAGAAGTCAGTATGTATGTATGAACGTACGCACGTCTTTTGGTTTTGATTTTTGTTTGCTTGCTGTTGTTTTCTCTTTTGTTTTTGTTTTGTTTGTTTGTTTGTTTGTTTGTTTGATTTTATTTTTGTTTTCTTTTGTAGAATGCACGGTTGTCATGAACAAAGTGGAAGGGCTCTTTTGTTTATACAAAAGAGCCTTAAGATAGTTCTTGGTGTTTTGGGTTCTGATTTGGCATTCATGCATACCACTGATATCAATGACTTCTTCAGGCTTAGCTTTACTCGGCGATGCAAAAACCAGTTCTTCTGCCATTTCCAATTTTCATGCCCCAGTCACATGATGTCGTTGTTCGTAGAGTTTTCTTTCTATGAAACTATATATATCAATATTTTTATTCGATTCAGTTTGAATGTCTCTGAAAGAAGATTTGTGGTTGTAAAACCTTGTTTTAAATAACCACGCCTTTTAACTTTGTGCCATTGGTGTATATCGATGGTGGGACATATAACTTGCTTGGTGCTGGTTGTAGTATTACTACGGTCTTCTTGAGACTGATTCTAAGTCCAAGCTCATCACATGCTGCTGAAAAGCAGTCCATCAAGAGATGAAGATCTGTCTCAGTGTGGGCTACGAGACCACAAGCGCAAATGAGATCACGAATAAGAGCAAAGAAAGTTTTTTGTTACTACAGCAAAACGACGGATGTTGTAAAGCTTTCCTGTTGTACAGTGAGGGATGTATCAATAGATTCCAGCATCACTATGCACAAAGGTTTGCAAGATAACAATAGCAAAGAAGACTACGAACGAAGTAGGAGCCAAGAGATCACCTTGTTTAGCACCAGATTCAATTGAGATAGGTTCTAGTATTTGATCATTGACACAAACTCATGCTTTCATGTTATCATGAAGAGATCGATTGAGCATTGTGAACTGTTCGGACATACATACATACATACATACATACATACATACATACTTTTATATAAGATTTGTTACTTCGAAAGTTCCAACCTACAAATGATTATCATGTTCGCTTCACGATACTACGATTGAAACGATCGTAGTAACAAATCCTAATTATAGGAATCTGAAACTCTATATTTGCATTACATATTGAGTTCTAATTTTAAAAGACGTCCTCTTCGAGTCATCCAAAATTCAACGACCAAAATAATATAGCATATATATGAAGGTGGAATGTGTGTGTGTGTGTGTGTGTGTGTGTGTGTGTAAGCATATATATACAAACATATATTTGTGTATACACTCATAAATATGTGTGTGTGTGAGAGAGAGAGAGAGAGAGAGAGAGAGAGGGGGGAGGGAGAGAGAGAAAGAAAAATAGGGGGGTGAGAAAGAGAGAGAAAGGAAAGACATGAAGAAACAGAGACAAAAAGAGGCGGAAGAGAGTAAGAGAATGAATCATAATTCCTAGATTATTAGCTTAAATATGCTTATTTTTACAGCAGATCCCACTTTTCCTACTTTCTCATTCCTGCCATTCATGTTCTTCTCTTTTCTTTTCTTCATGTCATCGCCACCGTCGTCGTCGTCGTTGTTGTTGTTGTTGTTGTTGTCGGGCAATTTAAGACGGCAAACGGAAATTATACATTTCAAGTCCTACTGGATATCTTTTCGCTGCCTTAAGACATCGAACAAACACTGCTTATTGATTTCTTCAAATAACAAGCTAATAAAACTCAAAGATAGCAAGAAATGACGTACTTTTACCACAACCACAACCACCACCACCACCACCTCTCATCTACCACCCATACTTAATATCTTTCCTACTTCAGCTCTGTCACACTTCTGTCTCCTTTTCAGCACCCTTCTTTCCTTCTTTCCTTCTTTCCTTCCCTCCTTCCTTCCTTTCTTCCATCTTTTCTTTCTTTTTTGCCATTTTTTGAAAAACTATTTTTCTTCTCCCCCCCCCCACCGTTTTATTTTGTTAATCCTTCC
>NC_068991.1:78080499-78085040 GCF_001194135.2 Octopus bimaculoides
CATATATATATATATATACGTATGCATGTATGCATGTATGTATGTATGTATGTGTGTATGTATGTATGTATATCATATATATATATATACATGCATACTCATACACACATACATACATAAATACATACACAAATATACATGCGTGTGTGTGTGTGTGTGTGTGTGTAGGTGTGTGTTTGTGTAGGTGTGTATGTGTATGTGTGTGTATGTGTAACTTTATTCACTCTTACCTGTCAAGTTTCCAAGCACTCTTTATCAATACATTGAAATTTGGTAAGATACAGTGCACCAGCATTAACAACGATGTCTTCGAAATAATCCTGCACGCCAGAAAATCCTAACTTTAAAACTATTTCCCCCACACGTACACACTGTCCACATAGGTGATGGCCATTTATGGTCTGTTTGGTGTCTGTATAAGTAGTTACGATGTGACTCCGTAATATGAGCTGGTCGCTTTATATATTCGTGATAAACTTGAATCATAATTTGAAATCCTAGGGGATAGGTTTCTCTTTCTCGTCACAAGAACGGTAAAAAATACGATTAAATTAGGAATGATCAAATAAAGATCTTTTATGAGATTGGAGTCAACGGTAATAATGACCACTCATATAAACATAGTCACTTCTTAGATGTTATATTAGACCCAGTGACAGGTTGATAGCAACGCCATAGAAAGCCAAAAGAAATGTTTGTGTCTGCTGGTAAGAACAGAACATCATCACAGTAGATACTCTTTTACTCTTTTACTTGTTTCAGTCATTTGACTGTGGCCATGCTGGAGTACTGCCTTTAGTCAAGCAAATCAGGCCATCATCCTTCTCTACTCTACTTTTGCCCGACCCCATCTTGAATACTGTTGCCCATTGTGGTTTCCCCATACAAAGCAAAGCATTATGAAAGTGGAAGAACTCCAGAGGTCAATAACAAGAAAGATAAACCGCATGGCAGGCATTGACTATTGGGGTCGACTAAAAAAATTCAATCTCTACTCTCTCCAACGCCGCCGGGAGCGCTACATCATTTGTGTCATGTGGAAAATATTCCATCAATATTGCACAAATGATACATTATTTACATTATTTACATTATCTATATATGATAGATATTTGTCATCTTGTTTGTTGTTAACACAACGTTTCGGCTGATACACCCTCCAGCCTTCATCAGGTGTCTTGGGGAAATTTCGAACCTGGGTTCTCATTCCTAAGGTATTTTTCGATGTTATTATTATTATTATTATTATTATTATTATTATTATTATTATTATTATTATTATTATTATTATTATTATTATTATTATTGAGTGAGAGAGCAGTGCATGCCATCAAAGTGACGCTGAGGAAAAAATATATATAGCCCATTATACCCATCATGACTACCCGTCTGATAAGGGTACACCAGGCACATGCATCACAACCATATGTGCGCGACATGGTGATCTTATTTCAAGATAAACAGCGCATCACCTTGCAGGTGTGGCCCAGTTAGAATTTTCTTTAGGCCGAGTAGCCCATCCCTCTCAGAAGGTCCCTGAATAAGGGTTGTTTAAGGATGTTAAGCAAAACACCCATGTTTCCAAAGTGAATTATTCAAACACCAAAGATCTCCTCTCAACACATGGCTATGATGCTCCCCCACTACTTCTGCTCATGATCAGAGATGCACATATCGTCAGCCAGTAGTATTACATTATATTATTACATTATATTATATATTATATTATATCACACACATATATATATCACACACACACACACACACACACACACACACACATATATATATATATTACATTATTTTACATATCATATATATATATATATATATATTACATTATATATATATATATATATATATATATATATTACATTATATTATATTATATTATATCATATATTCTGTATATATGCCCACAAACACACATACAGATACGTACGTACATACACACATAATACATACAAACATACATACATACATACATACATACATACATACATACATACATACATACATACTTAAAGAGACTTCCTCTGATACTCTCCGTAAATGAATGCCTTAATATTCATTCCACAACAAATATAAAACTCTTTGTTCTTAGTTTAAAGCAAACCAATATTTGTTTTAATATATGTGAGGAGAAAGAAATGAGAGATAGAGAGAGGGGAAGGGAAAGAAAGTGAGACAGACAGAGAGAGAGGGAGAGAGAAAGAAAGCTAGAGAGTGAGAAAGAGGCTGTGAGGAGATGGAAAACATAAAATTTTCGTCTGTAATGCCGGCATATCAATGACTGCAACATAAAAGATTTTTTTAGTTCGAGTTAAAGGCCACTACCATGCAAGAGAAGTCAATAAAATTGTTTGACGTTTATGCGTCAGTAATGTAGTAAATAAGTTGAAGTGATTTTAACCGGAAGTTAAAACCAATTCAAAGAATCTGGTTTCCGGCAGCGCTCTCTCTCTTTTACTTTACAATGACTGACATTTGACATAATAAAAGGATTTCTCGTTATTGCTAACATTCTTTTATCACTGAAGGTTGGACTTTCGAATTCACTTTTGTTATACTCCTGATTAATTAATTAATTAACTAATTAGTTAATTGTTAATCCCACCACCGCCTGCATTTATGTAATTGCAGTTAGACTTCATAAGATTTTTAAAATCTTGATTTCTGGCTTTGAGGCAAACAATATGAGAGTTATTTTCTCAGCCGCTTTTATTCCTTTTAACCTTCAGTGACGATTTTGTGAGCCGCACTTTCTGCCAGTTAATGAGCTATAAACATAAAACCATGTGACCGCTTGTTTTACGTTTTCCATGAGCAGAATAAAACAAATCAGGTCCACTGAGCGTACTCGCGGCAGGTTCAAAGGGTTAAATACATTATGTACTTCTTAAAATGTATGCATACATAGTAGCTCTCTTTTGTCTGTGGAATGAAACTAGATTTTTAGGGCAAAACATAGGGATATGTTGAAGCTCATAATTACCTTGAGGCGGCGGAGAATTTCTGGTGTAAATGAAGTAAAATGGAGTCAGCAGTGAAAAAAAAAAAAAAGAAAGACTGGAGAGCCGACGAGGGATTTTCTATTTAGTGATACGAGCCAGACTCTCTTTGGTGACAAGAGCTAATGAGAATGTCTTTATGTAGTTGCACGTACCTATGAGGGAAACTCATTGTAGTAGCACGACCCAATGAGGGATCCTCTTTGTGGTAGCCTGAATCATTGAAGGAGCCCTTATGTCAACGATTCCCAGCCTGGTATCCTGCGGTTTTCATGAAAATTGTACAGAGAAGCCTTGGAGCTGTATTCAAAATTGCTAAAAGTTTGCGGTGTAAAATGTCTAATTAATCAATTAATTATAACAATTCAGTCTGACATATTTTTGAGTCGAGAGATGAAACTGGGAAAGCAAGAACGAATTTGTTCTTTGCTAATAAAATTGTATTTCCAAAGCTTAGAGTCTGTAGAAAAATCCATTTAAAAAAGAGGGGTCTTTGGTTAGGAAATGAGAATTGTTGTTCCGCATGGTAGAATGAGCCATTAAATGACCAATTTTACTTATCCTAAAACTTAGAAATGATGTTTCCCAATTTTACAGCTGAAAGATACGAAGAGCTATGTGCTGTAGGAGCGTATAGATTTTGTCATAAAATGAATGAGTAAACATTACGACGATGACGGAGTGGTTAAGAGGTTCCTTTTTAAACAATGTGGTTTCGTATACGATGTGGATGATCGATTCCATTGCGCGACACGTAGGCGTGTTCGACCTTCTCATAATCCCAACCACATACTTTAATCTCTTCAATAAAAGCTGGAAGGAAGGCGGCGAGATGGCAGAATCATTAGTACACCGGGGAGGGGCGGGGGAATGCTTAGCGGCATTTTGTTCATCTTTATGTTCTGAGTTCAAACTCCACCGAGGTCGACTTTGCCCTTTTGGGGATCAATAAAATAAGTATCAGGTAAGTACCAGTGTCGATATAATCGACTTATCTCCGCCCCCGAATTTTCTGGCCTTGTGCAAAAATTTGAAACCAATGTCTATAAAGAAAACTGGAGGGACCATTTTTAAATACTCTCGTCTGAGAAGAACTATAAGGATGTCTTTGATTACAGGATCACAGTTGAATTGGGGCTCTACAGCACCAAGATCTACATATACGGGGCCAAGTTGCTATGCTGTGCAATTGAACAGACTTGAACAGAAACAACAAAATTATGCGAGGCTGTGTGGTAAGTAGATTGCTTACCAACCACATGGTTCCGGGTTCATTCCCACTGCGTGGCACCTTGGGTAAGCGTCTTCTACTATAGCCTCGGGCTGACCAAAGCCTTGTGAGAGGATTTGGTAGACGGAAACTGAAAGAAGCCTGTCGTATATATGTATATATTTTTATGTATATGTGTGTATGTGTGTATAGGTTTGTGTGTCTGTGTTTGTCTCCCCCCCCGCCCAACATCGCTTGACAACCGATGGTGGTGTGTTTACGTCCCCGTAATTTATCGGTTCGGCAAAAGAGACCGATAG
>NC_068991.1:78086485-78091485 GCF_001194135.2 Octopus bimaculoides
TATATATATATATATATATATATATATATATATGATTACATATGTATGTATATATATATATATACATATGATTACATATGTATGTATGTATATATATATATATATAGAGAGAGAGAGAGAGAGAGAGAGAGAGAGAGAGAGATACATACATACATACATACATACATACGTACATACACGCATATACATACACGCATACATACATGCATACATACATGCATACATACATACATACATACATACATACATACGTGCATACACGCATATACATACATACATACATGCATACATACATACATATAGATACATATCACTTCTGCTTTTGCTTGTTTGTGCCACCTTGCGCATGCGCACAGAACGTTGACTTTTCCCTGTTCCGTTGTGCGCTCATCAACCGCGATCAGTTTCCCTCGAAGCATTATTGAGTCCTGTTTAAACTTGTACGAACCAATTGTGACTTTATAATTTACTATTTCGAAAGTTAAAAAATGACTTCCAGAAACAACAGTGAAAATTATTGAGACCGTAAAGAAGACAAATAACTGTTGGAAGAAGAAGATTTTGAGTCTCGGAGGTCCTACTGAACGGTACCGAGTTAACTTGGTCTATCGTCAAAGGTTGTTGTTGTTGTTGTTGTTGTTGTTGCTGCTGCTGCTGCTGCTGCTGCTGTTGTCGTCAGTGGCGGCGGTGGTGGTGTTGGTGTTGGTGGTAGTGGTAGTGGTGGTGGTGGTGGTGGTGGTGGTGCTGCTGCTGCAGCTGGTGATGCAAATGTCTATCCCAGATCGTCTCTAATCTAGCACCAGTATGCTGGAAGGCATTCCAACCGTGACAACCTCATCCTGTCTTTTTAAGTGTTATCTTTATAAACATAATAAAAGACCAACTATAAGCATAATAATAAGTCATAACTGGAAAAAAGAATTGTCGAATGAAAATTCTGCAAACTCGCCATACAGGAAATATATACTTCTTTTGAAGTCATCCAAACTTATAACATCAAGGAATAAAAGAAGTCTGGAATTTAGAAATTGGCGCAAGTGATAGATGCTGTACAAGTCTCATAAGACACGACTTGATATTTCGATCAAAGACAGAGAAAATCTAAGATTGTACAGAAGCTGATAACCCAGGTGATAATAGATTTCACTAATCAAAAGACTTGTGAAATATTAACAAGAGCCACGTGATGTTAGAGTTATTTAATGTCTTCTAAGATGTGTATTTCGAACAGTTGAATCATATTGCAGCCTGGTTTATTTTCAAGAAAATTAATCTGAAATTGGAAGTTATTGAGAATGCATAGGAAACGAATAACTATGTCACAGGAGCAACATTTTGCGCCGCAGAATGATTAAAGAAAGATATTCGTGAGCCAACAGAGGTTGTTGTCGTTGTGCTCGCTGTGACAGCGCCACCGCCGTCATCGTTGTTGTTGTTGTTGCTGTCAATGGTAGTGGCGATGTTTAAATCCAAGTCAGCTTTTGCAAATAGTATATTTTGGATACGTGTCTAGATTTTAGTCCATAGTCTCTTTGTAATAATAGTCGATCCCATAAGATTAACATTAAAAAAGATTCTTTGTCCCGAGCCCCACCCCGCGTATATCTTTGGATGGGTTCTACACCAGAATGTTACCAGCATTACTTTACATTAAACAGAACGAGCAGTAATAAATTTCTGTACAGAAATATTACCAGGGTTAAGTGAGAAATGAGGCTGGTTATTCCCTGCCAGAGACACCAGGAACTGCCAAACAACCAGCTTGTGTTATGGGATCCAAGACATAGATTCACATCGATGGAAAGGGCATGGATGTAGTTAAAATATAGAAGAGGAAATTATTGGATCTGGATGCTGGAGTAGGCATCTGAGAAGGACCTAAATAATTGTTTGGTATTTGGCCAGTAATTTTGAGGGTAGGGACACCACCCACCCCACCACACCGAAAGGATGAAAAGTAAAGTTGACCCGGCAGGATTTAACCGAGAACATAAAGTGCCAGTACGAATGCCGCATTTTTTCGACGTTCAAACGATTCCTCTAATCGACTGCTCTCATAATTGTTTCTACCCTGGTATCTTGACTGATATTTTATATTATCAACACCCAAAGGGATGAAAGGCAATGTTGACTTCGGTCGAATTTGAACTCAATACTCAAAGAGCCGGAAGAAATAGCACGAAGTAGTTTTTCTCAACACTAACGATTCAACCAGATCACCTCCACCATTCTCAAGTTACAGAATTTAGCCTAGATAAACATATCCGCTATAGTAATAAATTAAGACAAAACTCTACAACATGTAACAAACAGAATTATCCATGGCCTCATCCCTCATCATTAATTCTATCATTGTGAAGAATTCACGGCAACGTTTCTACAGGTCAAACTAGACTGGCAGGAGTATGCTTTTTTTCATGACTTACTTAGACGAAGAAAGAAAGTACACACGACCTTTACCAATTCTCCATTGACTGTTGCAATAGGAAGCATATCAAAATATCGAATTATTCCCACAAGAGAGACATAGCTTGAATGTTTGCAGCAGAGTTACTCAATAAAGAGAGGTCATAGGCCAACGTTTAGTGCAAAGTAGGGTCACGGATTAATTCAACCACCCAAGTACACGTTTAGAACGTTCGAATAAGGTTTTTTAAAACAGGCTGATCACGATTTGCCTGCTTTTGATAATAAGATGTGTTCAATCAGGGATGACCTGGGTCAAGCAATAACAACAACCACTGGAAGGCCTGGCAACATTTATGACCCTAACACGAATCTCTGTGGTACTCGGGAAGGCGTTTGATTCTTGATTGTGTGTGTGTGTGTGAGGCATTTTATCCCCAAATGTTTTCAGGGCTTTCACGTTTTGACAATCATTAGCTGCACATCATTCTTCAACGAACCTCACTTTGTATACATAATGCTTTTGCATCGCAGTGTTGAACCGACATTTTTAAGAATGAAAAAATTTGCAACTTTGACATCAACACAAGAAAATATATATTATCATCGGTAAATTCTATATCAACAGTGACAGTAATGTTATATTTCTAACAGAGTTGGATGAATGCAAAATAACGACGCACACAACCTTTGCGTGTCTTTCTGAAAGAATGAATATATCATACGGTACTCAGAAATGCAAAAACTAATCTAATATCATGTGTATTGTTGAAAAAAAACGAAAGAAACCCTCATAATATGAATGTGGAATATAGGAAAAGAGCGCGTGATCGTACGGCAATTGAAGTGGATTACTTGAATAAAAACTTAAACATTAGCAGAAGAATATGCATGGGTAAATTTCATAGCAAATGATAGAGGAAAAACATAGATAGGACCGAGGAGAGAATCGTTCGTATAGGCAGCCTCTATGTTCGTTCGAACTGTAACATGTAGCAGCCAAATCTACATCACACTTTAAAAAAAAGCAAGAACACATTAGATATAAGTTCTAAATATACATTTCTGTCTTAGAGAGGGGTAACTAAGGGTTCTTAGCTGTGGTAGATTAATCTGCTCCACACACCTCCAATATAGGTGTGTCCAAGTAGACAATGGCTATGAGGGTAAACTCTGACAGAAAGACAAGCTGTGGTTGTCAGTTTTAAGGCGATTTCCGGCAGACTTAATTTCCAGTGACCTCCTGCAGTTGGAAGGAGATACTAATCTTCCTTGCAACTGAATCTTCTTCACAGCGAAGATAATGACACTGAAAAATGTATGGTCCGCACCATTTCTCATTTAACGCCACCACAAAGCTTCCTCGAGAAGATCAATTCGCTCACATTCTGGATCATGGATCTTGGAACTCAGAAATAGTCCTTGTCGTTGTGATAGTTGATGCTTCATTCGCGTTTCAGACAATGAAATATCGCTACTTTCGTATTTTCATCACTCGACGTGTAGGATAGACGATGCATTTGTGATTCTTTGGTCACCCGCGCGACTGCATTCACATTTGTAGCTGCTGTTTATGAGCAAGAGAGTCATGAAGGAGAAGTTGGTCGTCATCGAATCCAATGGACAACAAAAAGCAAGCGAGTTTGCGTGCATCTTTCACTGATGTGTAACAACAGCAGATGCATACATCGATGCGAAAACGGAAAAGCCAAGGCATTCAACTGAAAAAAGCTTGTGATGTGTTTGTTGTGTACCGAGTTGCCCATCGAATTCATTGACAATTTTGCTTTCAGAAATACAGTGAACTTACCATTGGTCCATTGTAAACCTGTAATCAATGACTGTGACATGGAATAGAAATTATCTTCTTTGCTGTTGGTTATGCAACAAAAGATATGGAAGCTCCGAGGAAACCGTTGATGAACAGTGTCGGCGAAAGAAAATCAATATTTAATAACAATGTTCAAGATAGATTAAGTCCGTTTGTTTATTGGAGTATAGATTCTAACTTTTCGGTCGTTGACTTTTCGTCTGAGAATGGGTGAAGATAAGCAAAATGATTCAAGACGTGTCTTCATCTTTTGTTGCATGAGATTCTTTTGTTCTATACCGCAGTTTGTATATAATAGGCTTGACGGAAGTTATAACATGTCTCCTACTTTACTTCCTCATAAACAAATGGCAAAGGATCGAAATATTAAACTCTACAACCTTCAAAGCAAAAAAAAAAAAAAAAGAACTACCTGTCCTAGATAACGAAAGGCTAACGTTGTCATCTAGTAAACGTTAAATTCAACCCCATCTCAAGAGAAATGGATGGTACATGTTTTGAATTTTTCTTCTTAACAAGAGATTTACGTTGACACTTAGTAATATAGGAAGATCTGTAGAATATAATAGAAAAGGACGAATCCCTGTTGCTCAAATATTAGTGACACAACGAAAATCTGAAAAAAAAAGACAAAAAAACACACCTTGTTCAATGTTTCCCAATTCGCTTCTATCGGAAGACCATATACATATGTCTCGTGCCTACGTACAGTGCTACATGATTGATGATTTATGCTGTTATAAAAGAAAACTAGCGAAAAGAA
>NC_068991.1:78093269-78102925 GCF_001194135.2 Octopus bimaculoides
TATATATATATATATATATATATATAAGCATGTATGTATATAACACACATATATATATATACATGTATGTATGTATATAACATATATATATATATATATATATATTGAGAGAGACAGACAGAGACAGACAGACAGACAGACAGACAGGGAGCGAGGGAGATAGATAGATAGATAGATAGATAGATAGATAAATAGATAGATACGGATGTTGATATAGATATAGATGCATATATGTGTGGGGTTAGATATGTTTATAGCTTATTGAAACTGAATTTCATCTCGCAACATGAGTTTTATGCCATCGTATAATATATACATACTGCATGTATGTATGTATGTATGTATGTATGTATGTATGTATGTATGTATGTATGTATGTATGTAGAAGAAAAACGGTATTGTGCATGTAAAATCGTTATCATTAAGAATCTATGTGAATTTATGTTTAAGAGTAAGTGTTGATAGTAAATGGATATTAATATATCGAAAATAAATGCGATTGTAGATTTCTGATAGCTTATCATTCGAAATAAGGTATGCGAATTTATGTTAGTACTAGAATATAGAAAACTAAATTGAGTGTAATCGAAGCAATAATTGTGATTGTGTAAATAAGTTAGTTTGTTTGATTATAAATACGTGAGACTGGAATGAAAATATATGAAAGGAATTGGAAGCGAATGAGCGGTACAAACCTGTTTAAATACACTAACTCCAGTACTGTAACTTGCAACTATTTTAACAGAAATAATTGTTCCTTGGACTGTAATTTTAAACTTAGAGATACGAGGTGGTATCAAAAAGTTCCCGGACTAGTTATGTTTAATAAAAAAATAACTTATTTACCTAAGTTTTAGCATCATCTCCTTCGAAATAGTCACCTTGCGCAGTAATACACGTGTCCCAGCGTTCCTGCCGCTTTTGGAATTCGGCTTGGAAGTCGTTTTCGTAAGCGAGTCGAAGACTTTCTGCGATTCGCTCTGTGTCTCGACAACGGTGTTAAAACGGCGACTTTTGAGCTGCATTTTCATATTGGAGAAGAGTGCTAAATCTGACGAATATGGCGGATGTGGGAGTGACACCATGTTGTTTTTGGGGAGAAACTCACAAGTGAGAAGTGCTCGGTGGCAGGGTGTTTTGTCATCGTGAAGAATCCAATTCTGGGCCCTCTTCAGATCCGGTCGCTTTCGCTGAATGTCCTCCCTCAGGCGCTTCAAAACGTCGTAGTAGAACTCTCGATTGAACGTCGGGCTCTGGGGCAGGAATTCTCGATGCACAATACCGCAGATGTCGAAAAGAGCGAGGGGTAAGCTATTGATTGAGCTGCGGTTTTGTCGTGCCTTGTTCGGTTGTGGAGATGAATGGCCCTTCCATTCTGCTGAGACTGCTGCTTTGTCCCAGGGTCGAACCCGTTGACCCAACTCTCGTCACCGGTGATGATCGTCGACATGAAGGATGGGTCATCAGCGGCACGCTGACGGTCACCTTGATAGACTTTGACGCGATGTTCTTTCTGCTCAGTGGTCAGCAGGCGGGGGACAAACTTGCCAAAGACACGCCACATGTTCAGTTCACACGTTAGGATTGCCTGCACGGACCCTTATGACAGCTGATGAATCTTCTTCCCATGACAAGCTGATGAATCTTCTTCCCATTTCTGGGGGTGACGTTCTTGGCAGCTCTTCAGGATCGCTCATCGTCTTCCAGGGACGTTCTTCGGCTTTTGAAGTGCCCGTGCCACTTGAAACATTAGGTACGACCCATTGCCTTATCACCGTAAGCTTGCCGAACCACGTTCGATGTCACTGTAGTAAGCCTCCAAAGTTTAACGCAAAATTTCACGTTGGATCTTTGTTCCTATTCATGAGTAAATCGCAGACTATGGCAGACACGTGATCACAAAATCACAAATTTCACAACTTGCGAAGTAAACACAGCGATGCCACTCGACGCACTGCTTCATTAAGGTCACTGCGCACGCAGCCGAGTGCTGCCATCTGTTGGTGCGCTACAGAACTAGTCCGGGAACTTTTTGATACCATCTCGTATTGCGCCCATAGTAATTTCAGAAAGTAACATTCTATCTATTAGACAGTGGTCTTACTGTGACTCCTTTGAAATTACGATACAACCAGCATTTCTGTACTTTTTGTAGCCATATTTGATGCAGTAAGATACACCATTTTCAAAGAGTAGTAATGATAGTTCCATTTTGAAGAAATGACTATCCAAATATTCATACAATCTGAAATCGAAACTTGAAAAACATCAACAACAAACTTAAATGGAAAATGGTTTTTACCTTTAAGCTTTACTCTAGCAACAACAACTACAAACATTTTTTACCTGAGCAACATAAGGGATTTAGAAATTTCCTTTGTTTAAGAAAAAAACTTCCCTTAACCACAACTGAGAATTCTTTTCATTTTGTTCTCATAAAACATGCGAAACATTTCGACACTTTAGACTTTTCATCTCGTATTACTGGCAGCAAAGATTACCAAATCACGTAAAAGTCTGCAAGTGTTAAATAATCATAAATTTTTTAGTTGAACATCTTATTTCAGCTTACTCGGTAGTTTGAAATGTTATTACCTTACTTGACACTAATCTGTACTTATGAAACTGTCTACCATTTCTTATTTATTCGACTATGGTACTAAAGTGCCAATCGACAATCAACAGCAACACTTTATTCGTCTTCATTTATAATTCATAATCTTAAAGTAGATATACTGACACCTTTTCCGTAATGATACTAATTCTCTTTCACATTCCACATTACTAATGTACTAAAATTCTATAAGATACTCTATATTTCAACATTATACAGTAATTCCATTTGCCCTCATAAATTTCAGTGAACCCTAACGTTTCATTAGTAATTTCCAAACCAGTTTCCAATATAAGTAAATTATATTTAGCTCTCTCCATCCTTGATCTAAGAATAGGACTCTTTACTCAAACATTATTACTTAATCTAATACATTTAACCAAAGATCATTAGCACTTTCTCATTAATATTTGCCCCTTTTTATGCACTTTAAATTGTATTTTAAATCTAAAATCTGCCTAGACACGCGATTATTTTCCTAACCTATAGTCACATATGTACACCGTAAAGTAAGAGTTGTAAAGTATTTTCAAATATAGTTTACATTGGACGAAAATTTTCTGATAAAGAACTCAAGACACTGGTTTCAATGGTTTGATATAAGTTTTCTATATCAAAAACTGATTGTCTTCTCTGAGTTTCGCTGTTGGCTGCGCTGTCAACTTTTGATATAAAATTTATATAATTATAAATGTGATGTATGTATGTATGTATGTATGTATGTATGTATGCATGTATGCATGTATGTATGTATGTATGTATGTATGTATGTATGTATTGTGACCGAGTCTGCATCGTTGGCGATTTTCTTTATCCGTCTTCCCTTCTTTGGACTTTTGCTATATTTCTGATGAAGAGCTCGGCTCGAAACGTGAAATCCTCTTTCTTTTCTTTTCATTCCTGAGCGTCCAATAACACTGTACTTATTCCATGTCCTCGCGTTGTTGTTTTTTCGTGTTTTTTCTTGCTTGTTCATGTTTGAATTGACTATGTATGCATGTATGTATGTATGTATGTATGTATGTATGTATGTATGTATATGTGTGTGTGTATATATATATATATATATATAGAGAGAGAGAGAGAGAGAGAGAGAGAGAAAGAGAGAGAGAAATGTATGTATATCTATCTATTTCTATATGTGTGTGTGTATGTGTATTTATTCTATCATCCTTTTGCCTCCCCTCACCATTCTCTCCTCGAGTTTTTTCTTTCTATTTTGTCCCATAAAACACAATTAACTTTTCACAGTTTATAATTTACTCTTAACAGACAATACTGAGACAGCTAATCCTTAATTAACAAACTGAAGACAATACTAATCTTTTCTTACATCTTAAAAATATACATCCAAAGATTAGATTAGATTACCAATATAAACATGTCTTCGATCCGTTACGGCTGTTAATCTTGGCATCAGATTTAATAATACCTTTTTTTTTATTTTCCACCACTTCTCACTTATAATAATTCAATGGAAATAATTTTCAGCCATGACAACGCACTAATATACGTGTTACATTTTAGTCTATACATTCAAATGTTCGCTTGACCCATAAGTTTGTCCTAAAGTTTGTCTCTGCTAGTTTTCATACGTTCCTAATACCTAGGTGTCTCTGGTGGTTAAAAAGATCGCGTGTGTGCATCATATAGGATGAATGAACGCCAGAGAAAAATATGTCCTGTTTATCACATGTCTACACAGAACAGACAAACCATTAAGCAACAAAATACATTCAATTTCTTTATTATTACGATATTTATTTATCATATTCCCTTTTATGACAGTTGAATAAACCGTACCCTTCAGTCTCACAATTAGCATGTCATTAATCTCTACACTACCCCATGTTATAACTTCCAAAGATTCAGACAATTACTTGGTGGTTAGGGTAATCAGCTGACGATCGTGAGGTCGTGAGTTCGATTCCCGGCAGCGCGTTGTATCCTTGAGCAAGACACTTTATTTCACGCTGCACCAGTCCACTCAGCTGGCAAAAATGAATTGTACCTGAAATTCAAAGGGCCGGCTTTGTCACATTCCGTGTCACGTCGAATCTCTCTGAGAACTACGTTAAGGGTTCACCTGTCTGTGGAGTACTCAGCCATTTGCACGGTAACTTCCCAAGCAGGCTGTTCCGTTGATCGGATCAACTGGATCCCTTACTTATTTTATCGATCTCCGAAAGGATGAAAGGCAAAGTCGACCTCGGCGACATTTGAAGTCAGAACGTAAAAGCGGAAGAAACGCTGCTGGGCATTTTTTTTCCAGCACCGTAACGATTCTGCTAGCTGGCCGCCTTCATTTTCCTTCTAATATAACATGAAATGGAAGGCGCTAATTTTATCAGCCAACGCCAACAAAAATATGCTGATTACCCAGCTAATTTGTCTAGCATATATCTTCTTTTAAAATTCTCCCTTAATATTTTGCAGCAGATTAAACAATACACAACTTTTATAATATCTACGATATCCACTTCTTTTTATTCAATCCCCGCATCATAAATCTTCATTCTTAATCTTCATTCATAAATCTTCATTCATAAATCTTCATTCTTAAATACACTTACGATTACTTTTGTTAACTACAAAATTACTCGGTAACAAATATGTCTGTTTTATGTTTTGATTTTGTTTCTTTACAGATAAAAATAATCAAAAGATTGCTATATCCATTAAACCATTATTCTCTTACGTATTTCCTCACTGTGTTCTTTATTGGATTTTGTTTCCTGATTATCATAGAAACTAACTTATTTACACAATAACAGCGATTCGATCAATTTAACTTATTATTTCGTTTCCTACTTCGTAATGCTAATAGGATAATTCCACAAACGCTTTTCTCATTGAAGTTTAATGTACGATGAAACATATAACGATAGAAAACAGGGGCTGGAGAAACCCAGGCGAAGATATAAGTTTGTGCGTGCGTGCGCACGTGTGTGTGTGTGTGTGTGCGTGCGAGTATGTATGTATGTATGTATGTATGTATGTATGTATGTATGTGTGTGTGTATAGATGTATTTTCGAGCAGGATATTGCCGGTTATGACGTATAACTGGTCAAAAATTTGACCGTCGGTTTCGTGCTTCCGACCAGAATGTCTGATAAGTCGACAATATGGCCAAGTGCCATATTGTCGACACAAAACCGACATTCTGATCGATTATATGCTATGACCAATAAATCACTGTCTGGTGACATAAAAATATAGCCGCTCTATTTGTTACATTGGGTGAGCTTCTTTTCTGACTTAACTGAGAATGTGTGTGTGTGTGTGTGTATCAAGGATCTTGAGATATTTGAAGGCTTTCGGTGTGAAAGTATAGAAGCTCTTGTGTTGAAGCAAAGGCTCAGATGAAGTGGTCATCTGATCAGGATGAAATATTCAAAGATGCCAAAACAGCTCTTTTATGGAGAGTTAGCTAAAGGAGAACGACCTCCACATAAACCAAAAAAGAGGTATAAAGACTTGCTGAAGGCTTCCTTAAGAGATGCTAGCATCTCTCCTGACACATGGGAGGACATAGCTATTGATCGTAGCAAGTGGAGAAGGAGTGTGCATGAGGAGACAGCTACTTTTGAGAAGTCTCGAGTTGCGCATGAGAAAGTAAGAAGGTATGTCAGGAAGGGCATCGCTGTTGCACTTCTAGGCGGTATGGGTCTTCCTATGACGCTGACATTCAGTGTCTTGGCAAAACCCTGCCTCAGTAAAGCTGGACTCAAGAGTCATCTTCGTAGTCATAAAGCGAGACCGATGATTGACAACCAGGCCGCTGGTGGTGGTGCTACACACCATAATAATCATATCTGTCAGGTATGTAGATGGGAGTGTAATTCGGCGGGAGTACTTAAACGACATGCAAAGGTACATGAAGCCCAGTTACAACCACAGGCGGCTATTGCCGGTAAAGGTTTTAGCTGCCAATTCTGTACAAGACATTGTAGATCTTTAGCTGGGCTAAAAAGTCACATTCGATCACAGCACCATTAACAGTTAAGCCTCGTGCAATGGCCATACTCGATAACGAGGGAGCATCATGTATGTATGTATGTACGTGTATACCAGAGTAAGCACATATATGTGAAACAAGGTCGAAAAGAAAATAATACTCGAATACCGGAAGTAGTAATATGCTTTACTAATAAAACTGCAAAGACATCACAAAAACTGTTACTCAGAGTCCCACGTTCCCGTTCATTTGACTGTCCGACTAACCACAACGATGAGCTCACTTCGAGTATGACCAAATTGGCGGACCTGATAAAGCTGCACCGGTAATATTGCAAGGTTGCATTTGCAACAGTGAATAGTCACTGTAGCGGAAACACGTGTAGGTCATTATAAAATGCTGCATATAGCTATAAAATAAATTGTGTAGATGTACAAGTCTCCATGTATTATTATTAATATATAACACATACATACATGCATACATACACACACACACTCAAAGATAGATAGATAGATAGATAGATAGATAGATAGATAGATAGATGGATGGATAGATAGATAGATTCTTATATACAAAGATATTACTTTTTATTCCTCTCCAAACTTCATGCGCACATATTTGTAGCAGATAAATCTGTATTCATTCCTAATTTGCATCATATATGTTCTATCGAGATTTTCTTTCGCATAACCACGGAAACTAATTTATTCATACAATAAGAATGATTCACTCAATTGCATTCAATACATTTTTTTCTATTATAATGCTAATATAACGTTACATAATTTTATTTTTCTAACGATAAAGAACACCAGATAATTTACAATACCGTTTCTCTTCTATATATACTATTAACCATTATAATTCACACATATTTGACACCAAAACACGTTTTATTATCCACGAGATTATATCCTTTGCACAATTACCTTATAAGGACATAATGTTTTTAATTATCTCCGCTGAGAAAAATTCTTTGATTCGTTTTCTATTATTCTAAAACCCACACAACTGTCATTTCTTCAAATACAATTCTCATTTATTTAACAATGCTTACTGACATATATATTTACATAATATATTTACTGACATATATATGCTTATTGTTTGTCGTTAAACTCTATCCCTCTCTCATATATCATCTCTAAGGGTTCCGAACCAATAAAAAGACGATACTTGAATCCGTTGTCATCATATATAGTTATAAATGTGTTATACACTCTACAATCAGAGATCATAGATTTATACACCTTATTACTGTGTCCTAACTTTGTATTGATGGGCGCTCGACCGCTAGAGGTAGCTGCGACTCATCTCCCCGCCAGTGATATATAGAAAAACAGTGTTGGAACAGGCGTTGGTGTCACGATTAACCAGTGATGTTGTTAAAATATCTATATTAGTGACAGAGCCAGAATTAATACTGAGAGGTAATATTTATTCCAACAGAAAAATGGATGTTTTGTCAGAAAACTGGTTAATCGCGACACCAGCGCCTGTTCTTGCACTGTTCCTCTGTATAATGTTGACGGGGAGATAAGTCGCGGCTCTCTTCAGAAGTCGAGCGTCCGTCATTGACGAGACCAATGAAGGTCGAAATCACGTGATCTGGTGGTCTCGGCGCTGGAGATAGCGGGTATTTATCTCCCCGTTAGCAATATAAACAAGAGTGCATTTAGCACCAAAAGGTTAATATTAGAGAAACTCTCATGGTATCTATTGCAGTATAGTTTGTTCCAACAGAACATCACTGCTTAACTGGGCATGTGTGTGTATGTCTGCGCGTGTGTCCGTGTGTGTACACATACGTATGCATACGTGTATATATATATATATATATATATATATATATATATATATATATATGAGAGGGAGAGAGAGAGAGGATAAGAAAATGGAGAAATAAATAACAATGAGAAGTGGATCTTTGGTGTTATGAAGCCATTAATTAATCAATTAATTAAGGTGAGAGTATGTTAGAGTAAGTTTACAGCTGTTTCCATATATGAGGCTGGGGTAAATATGTATTTACCTGGTTGCAATTGATAGACATCAGCAGAACGCGTGAAAGTTATGGTAATAACTAACTATGTGACCTTAGATTCAACTAACTCTCTTCTCATCTATCCTGCAACGGATTTATTGAACTTTGAACCCAACTAAAATGTAAGACTATCGAATTATTGAACATTTTCTTTTTCCTTACACTTTCTTCCTCTCTATTCTCTTTTTCTTTATCTTTGCCTTTAGATGCCTTTAGATGCATTGTCGCATTGTCTTGAATTTCCTCGACCTCTTGAGAACTTCTCTTCAAGTTGGATTTGACTTTTGCGTTGGTTTCGGTTATGACCGTTTTCAATAACCTTTTGTCTTCCTCGACTGAATCTAGGAGAGATACTGCTCAACTGAGGCCCGATCTTCTTTTTGAGATGACCACACTCTACTCACTTTTATTCAAAGCACTGTCTTAAACAACAGAAGTGAGCGCGAATGCTGTAACTTAGTGTGCAAGCATGACAGAGTTCAAGGTCAGTCTGTGCCAAGCGGTTTCACTCTGTGGACTTTAATTTGGTTATCATAGCAACAGCCCTCATACCTTTTGATCAGACTACTTAAAACATCGAATGTTTACGATGAAATGTCAGCAATGTAATTTTTACCCGCCTCCCCTAAAGAGCTCACTTCCGGCTGTTATTTTGTAAAGTAGACACAGAATTTGAAAACAATCTGTGTAATAGGTCTTTCTTTTAAACGTGTGTGTGTGTGTTATGTCTATCTGTGAGTGTGTGCGCGTGTGTTTGCTTGTTTATTGATTCAGTGAGATGTTTTATTTCCCTGTTCGTCCCACTCAATATACACATAATTTGTGCCATTTCTCTCAGTAGGAAACGAGCCAAGAATATTTTAGTAGCCAGGTTACCGGGCTTCTTAACATATTCAATAGATTTATAAATTTCTCAACGATAGTGCAATAATTTTTCAGTGTATGTATATAGAAATATATACAAACATATATATGTACAGATACACGCAAGCACACACACACACACACACACACACACACACACACACACACACAC